>NC_083414.1:50112512-50371871 GCF_020745735.1 Hemiscyllium ocellatum | reverse complement strand
CCCCCCTCCCCTCGTCCCTCCTCCTCCCCCCCCTCCCCTCGTCCCTCCTCCTCCCCCCCCTCCCCTCGTCCTCCTCCTCCTCCCCCCCCCGCGGTAGGTTTTTTAAATTCCTGCCGGCCTGATTGGCGGTTGCCGGGTCACGTGCGGCGCTCGCTCTCGCTGCGGAGGCTGGCGCTCGAGCCACAGACGGTCGGTTGGCCGCTTCGTTTCGCCCGGGCTCCGGAATCTGGAATCCGGCTTCAGTTTCCACCCCCCCCCCCCAGCCTCCCGACTACCTCGTCCCCTGCCTGCCGCCCGCCTCCCCCTCCCTCCCTTCCCCTCCCCTTCCCCCACCCCTCTCCCTCTCCCTCCTCCCCCTCTAACCCCACCACCTCCCCGCTGCATCGGTGGTGGGGGGGAGAAGCCTGTCGCTCCGGTTGTGTCCCCTCCTGCTGGATAGGATTCCCAGGCGGCATGGGGGACAAGAAGAGCCCGAACAGGTGAGAGACACAGAGAGGGAGAGAGAGAGAGAGGGAGCTCCAGGCCGGCCCAGGGGAGACCTTTAAATGGCGGTGACGGCGGCATCGTGCGCCTCTCCTCCTCCTCCTCCACCACCTCCGGCCGAGTGTCGCCGGCCTGTGCGGGGCCGAGCCGAGCAGGGCCAGGCCGGGCCGGGCCAGGCTCACTCACACACACCGTGCAGCGATGGCGGCTGGGCTCGGACGGGAGGAGTGGGGGGAACCATCAGCGGCGCCGGCTGCAAGAAAGGGTCTGTGGTGGGGGGGTGGGAATGTCTCTGTCTATGTGTGTGTTTGTGTTGGGGGGGGTGGGGATGTCTCTGTGTGTGTGTGTTGGGGGGGTGGGGATGTCTCTGTCTATGTGTGTGTGTGTGTTGGGGGGGTGGGGATGCCTCTGTCTATGTGTGTATTTGTGTTGGGGGGGTGGGGATGTCTCTGTCTATGTGTGTGTGTGTTGGGGGGGTGGGGATGTCTCTGTCTATGTGTGTGTGTGTGTTGGGGGGGTGGGGATGCCTCTGTCTATGTGTGTGTTTGTGTTGGGGGGGTGGGGATGTCTCTGTCTATGTGTGTGTGTGTGTTGGGGGGGTGGGGATGTCTCTGTCTATGTGTGTGTGTGTGTTGGGGGGGTGGGGATGTCTCTGTCTATGTGTGTGTGTGTGTGTTGGGGGGGTGGGGATGTCTCTGTCTATGTGTGTGTGTGTTGGGGGGGTGGGGATGTCTCTGTTTATGTGTGTGTGTGTTGGGGGGGTGGGGATGTCTCTGTCTATGTGTGTGTGTGTAAGGAGGGGAGGGTGGGAAAGAAAACAGGCTATTTATTTTTTGTGTGTGTGTCTGGTTCGGCGATGGGAGGTGAGCGGCGCTCTCCCTCTCTCTCTCACTCTGTTCGTCTGCAGCAATGTCGGAGTCTTGTGTGTACATCGAGATCTAATGCTGTTCTTCCTCTTTGTTTTTATTGCAGTTTTTCAAGGCCAAAGAGGCAAGCCAAACCTGGCTCCGAGGACGGCTTCTGGGACTGTAGTGTCTGCACCTACAGGAACAGTGCGGAAGCTTTCAAATGCAGCATTTGTGATGTACGGAAAGGGACGTCCACACGGTGAGCGATCGGTGCTTTTTATTTGTTGCCCTATTCTGATTTGTGTGTGTCTGTGTTTTATTTTTGGTGGGTGTGTGTAGCGGTAGTAAGGTTGTGTGTCTGGAAATAATTAAATACTGGCTGAATCCAGACTTGTTGATTTTTTTTTGGTGTTGCCCTGGCCGGGCTGCATTCTGTTGTATTTTCTCTCTGTCTTGCTTTGTAATAGGATGGTTATATAATGCACCCTCCTCCACCTTTTGTAGATTTGGACGATTTTTTTAAAAAAAACATAAATTACACGGTAGGAATTGGGCTGCCGTGATATTCTGCCGTAAATGGCAGGCGTCTGGACTTGAATAGGATCGTGACTGAGAAATGAGATTTTTTTTTGGAGGGGAGGTTTCAGAATGTTAACTCTCCAGCTCGTTGTAAATTGCTGTTATCATTCTCTTGGTTTCTGAGAATTTCACGTCGACGTGAAATGATCAGCTTGTGTTTGGACAGGTTTAAAATTGAATATGCCATTGTAGCTCGTGTACAGAGGTTGGTGCTTTCGTTAATGTATTTTTTTTGCGTAGCGACACAATGCATGGAGTAGCAGTGTGAGGATTTATTTCTCTTTGTGTGTATTTCCAGTTTTATCAGACGT
This sequence comes from Hemiscyllium ocellatum, assembly GCF_020745735.1. Taxonomy (NCBI): domain Eukaryota; kingdom Metazoa; phylum Chordata; class Chondrichthyes; order Orectolobiformes; family Hemiscylliidae; genus Hemiscyllium; species Hemiscyllium ocellatum. The sequence goes on along the minus strand of NC_083414.1, from coordinate 50,369,650 downwards.
CATAGCTTCAAGTAAATCATTTACCAATGGTTTGAGTAATTCTACTTTCTCAGTGATTGACACTGTACCTCTGAACTTAAAGTGATTAGTATGTGGAAGGTTTTCAGGAATTGCATTTACAAACTTCTGTGATTGTCGTCATTTACGAAAATATTTTTCTCTTCTTTTTAAAATGATGACATTTCTGTACATGCTTCCAACTGTGAGTAATAATTGACTTTCTGCAGAAATCCCTGTGTGGGCTGTTTATTGTGATGTGGCCGAGTTACGATTTTATCTGACGCAGTGATTGAAACTCATTGTGGGGAACACTTTCAGAAAGTTTTCTGTTTTCTGCAGAAGCAACTGATGCATGAAAAAGTAGCCACAATGCTATAAGAGCCGTAACTGGACAGTATTTACTCCACTATGCAAACAAATACCTTTCCCTGTCTCTTTACATTATTTTGACGTGCTGGATGCACATTTACTTAGATTTTAACAAATAAATGGAAATAAAATTTATTGCTGTACTTTCCCAAGTGATGAATGTTGAGGTGTAAGACTTTGTGATTGACTGACTGAGGGCCACGCTTCCAGATTCAATGAACTGGCGTAGCTGCTATCCCATGGGACAGTGAGGATGGAGAATGTTGTGTGTAGAAGCGTCACGGTGGAATACATCTTTTTCAGTGCGTTCATTCAGTGCCGCGATACTACTACAATAGTCACAAAAAAATTAACTAGCTATCTCTCGAAATTAAATAAAATACGCGGAATGTCCGGGAAGACAGAATTGTCCCTGCTATTATGTATATAACTATTGGGTTTAAAATCGCACAACACCAAGTTATAGTCCAACAGGTTTAATTGGAAGCACACTGGCCGGGTGTGCTTTTGAAGAAGCTTTCGGTGCGCCGCTCCTTCATCAGGTGGTTGTGCTATTGGATTTGTGAGATTAAGTCCTGCATTGCATTCCCAATTACTTTGTGAGTAAAAGCAGCATTTTATAAGTAACACTGAAGTTTTGAAGCATTGATGCTGTTTGACTGGGAAAGGCAATGTTATTAATTCGCATTTTTGTATTAATAACAAGTTGCACAATGTGGTACCTTAACATAATGAAATCCAATCTCCCAACCATTGTAAAATCAAATATGACACCGAGCCACAAATTGCCATGTTAGGTCACAGTGACCAAAAGTTTGTTCAGAGGTAGCTTTTAAGGAAAAGAGGGACATGCAATAGTAAAGTAATTCCAGAGCTTGGCGTTTCAGCAGTTTACAATAAGGGTTATCAAATTGTGGAGACATTTGGGACCAGAATTGGCAGGTCCAGATTTGGGTTTTGAGGCTGGAATAGATTTGTGATTGGAGAGGGGGAAAAATGTAAAAGGGACCTAAGGGGCAATTTTTTCACACAGAGGGTGTGCTTGTAAGGAATAAGCTGTCTGAGGAAGTGGTGCAGACTGCTACATTTACAAAATGCAAAGGCATCTGGATGGGTAGATGAATAGGAAGGGTTTAGAGAGAAATGGGCCAAGTGCTGGCAAATGGGACTAGATTAGGTTAGGATATCTGGTTAGTATGGGCGAGTTGGACTGAAAGGTCTGTTTCCACGTTGTACATCTCTATGACTGTAGCGATAAAGCCATAGAGGGATTTGAAAACAAGGATAAGAATTTTGAAATAAAGACATTGCTTGGATAATGTAAGTCAAACAAATGTGGTTGAAGAACTGGAATTCTTGAGAATAACCCAAGTTTAATCGAAACACAAATTATAATTGTTCCCAGACTGGCATGAAGTAAATAAAAAAAAACCACTTGTTTGAATTTGATTAGATCAGTTGGATATTTCTGGTCCTCTAGGAGAAAGTGAGGACTGCAGATGCTTAAGAGTCAGTTGATAAAAGCATGGTGCTGGAAAAAGCACAGCAGGTTAGGCAGCATCTGAGGAGCAAGAGAGTCGACATTGCGGGCATGGTTCCTGAATATGAGTCCTGCTCAAAGCGTTATCTCTGTTGCTCCTCTGATCCTGCCTGAAAGTGTTGTGCTTTTCTCAGTGCTATGCTTTATCAATTATTGCTGGGCCCCTTCAAATTTCATGGCTAGTAGGTGGAAAATACAGATTGTTTTTCAAAATGACCAATCATGTTATTGAGCATATAATACCTGCTTGTTCTCTCGTTATTGAATTTAGATTGCAGACTATGCAAGGTTAGCATTTTATAAATCTTCCTGTGTCTTAGTGTTAAAAGCTAATTCTTGTACATTAACTGTTGTAATGCATGAAGCATGACAGGCTGTTTGCATATAGCAGTGCCCCTCAAACAAGCATGATAGTCAAATGATGTTCCCGTGCTGCAAATCCCTATTACCAGACAGCAGCGTTACCGCCATAACTTTTCTTTGAAATGGTGTCATAAGGTATTCACCTGTGTGTGTAAGAAAGGACATCAATTTAATGTCCCATTGAAAAAGTTGTACTTCTGACAAAGCAATGCCTTCTCTGTATTGCGCTTCCTTTTAGTGAAAGAAATCTGCCATACTTATCTGGTCTGGCCTACATGTGACTCTTGACAGCCCTCTGGGCAAATAGGGATGGATAGTAAATGCTTAGCTGGAGAGGCCCACATGCTTTGAATTAATATATTTGAAATGTCAGCCTAAACTTTTGTTTGCTCGGGTTTCTGGTGTGGGAGTTGATTGAAGACCTGGTGCTACAGAGATTGGGATGATACGGACCGAGGCATGGTTAGCAATGCATATCTAGATTGGAGATGCCAGGGTTGAACCCAGGCTTTGAGCATCAAGGTCGGAGATGCCAGAATTGAATCAATGCACACAACTTTAGTTCGCCACGTGCTGAGCTGTGTTCCCAGTGACAAAAAGGCACTCATTCCCTTTCACTATGAATTCCTCTCTTGGTCACTTGCTCAGGCTGAACTAGACCAAACTGAACTTAGCTATGGCCTGAAAAGGAAATCTAACTTCAAAGTCTACAGTTGTCATTTTATTATTTCAGGCTGAGGTGCATTGGGATGTGTTTGTGTACATGAGGCCTAGACTTTGAAATGTATCATCTACCTATGAAGATTTGATGTGGGGACCTTTCATTTTTCCGCTCTGCATCATAAGCCATGAAATTGGCTAAACTAGTCATCTTCAGATTCATAGGAAATTTCGTAATCAGAATTCTATTATATGAAAGTAGTATTAGATTGTCTACAATGTGGAAACAGGCCCTGGCTTTGAATGTTTCCTGGGTTAAATAGCCTTGATCTTGGGCACAATTAGGAAATTTGCAGATGGTACAAAAATTGGCTATGTAGAGGAAAACTCTAAACTTCAAAATTATATAGATGGGTTGGTGGAATGGGTAGGAAAGTGGTGATGAAATTTAACTTGTAAGTGTGCAGTATTGCATTTAGGGAGGTAATAGAGTGAAAGGGAACGCGCAGACAGAAATATACTGTGCGGAGTAGATGAAGTGGAGAGATTTTGGTGTCAACTGCACATCTTTAAAGGCAGCAGTACAAGTAGATACGGTCGGAAAGTGCGAATACAAAAGTAGGGATCTAATGAAACTATATAATACACTGATGCCACAACTGGGGTATTTTGTGCAGTTCTGGTCACCATGTTACAATAAAGACGTAACTGCTGTGCAGAAGATATACTAGAATGTTGCCGGGGCTAGTAAATTGTGAAGAGAGATTGGAGACATTGCGGTTGTTTCTCTTAGAACAGAGAAGACTGAAGGGTGTTTGATTGAGGTGTACAAAATTGAGTAGAGAGAGGTCCCTCCTGTCCACTCTATTTCCCAAAACAGAGTTTAAAAAACCAGGGGTCTGGCTAAATGGTAGAAGGATTAGAGGGGATGTGAGGAAAAACATTTTTATGCAGAGGGTAGTGAGTGTCTGGAATTTGCTGCCTGAGTGGAGGCAAATACTGTAAACACTTTAAAATGTAACTGTGCTGTAATTGCTCTAAGCTGCAGCGCTATGCCTCTTGTGCAAGAAGTTTGGATTAGGAAAGGCATCTTGATGTCTTTGTGTCAGCATGGACAAGATGAGTTGAATGTCCTCCCTTTTTATGTGCTTATCATTTGTTTCTAAATATGCTGTATAGATGTCATGTTTAACAAATCTGAGCTTGCTGCTTTTGGCTGAAGCTGAGGTATTTGATATTCTTGCCCTTGAGTTTGAGTAGAAAATTCATCAAAAGTTGCTATCCTCCTTATTCTACCTTAATTGATCCTGCATTATAGCACGTAGAAGAACCTCGATTAGCCAATGAGATGGCGGGCGCTATTTTGTTCGAAAAATTGATTATTTGCTTAATTGACTTCCTCTTGGGCTCGGTGTTTTCTGTGAAGTCTGCTCCCCGTTCAGGAGATTAAGCAAAAGTACTCTGCGTATGAGACGCTGCCCCCAACCCCGCCCGTTCCCACTCCGCCCTCCCCGCCCATCCGCTCCCCCAACCCCGCCTGCCGTTTGACCCCCATCTGTGCCCCTGCCCCCGACCCCAGCCTATTCAGCCTCTCCCTGTAGCTCAAATCCTCCAACCCTGGCAATATCCTTGTGAATCTTTCCTGAATCCTTTCAAGTTTTACAACATACTTCCGATAGGAAAGAGACCAGAATTGCACATAATATTCCAAAAGTGGCTTAACCAATGTCCTGCAAAGCCACAATATGACCCCTCAACTCCTGTACTTAATGCACTTTCCAATCAAGGAAAGCATGCCAAATGCTGCCTTCAACATCCCCTGTGACTACACATTTTCAAGGAAATAAGAACCTGCACTCCAAGGTCTCTTTGTTCAGCAGCACTCCCCTGGACCTTACCAAAATGCAGCACCTCACATTCATCTAAATTAAACTGCATCTGCCAGTCCTCAGCTCATTGGCCCATCTGATCAAGATTCTGTTTTAATCTGAGGTAACCTTCTTCACTGTCCACTGCACCTCCAATTTTGGTGTCATGTACACTTTACGTCTTATGTTCATATCCAAATCACTTCTATAAATGAGGAAAGGCAGTGGACCCTGTGCCAATCCTTGTGGCACACCACTGGTCACAGGCCTCCAATCTGAAAGTCAACCCTCCTCCACCTTCTGTCTTCTACCTTTTTGAGCCAGTTCTGTATCCTGATGACTAGTTCTCCCTGTATTCCATGCGATCTAACCTTACTAACTAGTCTCCCATGAGGAACCTTTTCGAACACCTGACTGAAGTCAATATAGATCACTTTCACTAGTCTGTCCTCATCAATCCTCTTTGTTACTTCTTCAAAAAAGTCAATCAAGTTGTGAGACAAGATTTCCCATGCACAAAGCCATATTGACTATACCTAATCAGTCCATACATTGCCACATGCATGTAAAGCATGTCCCCCTCGATTCCCTCCAGCAACTTGCTCACCATCAATGTCAGGTTCACCGGTCTATTGTTATGGGGCGAATGTGATCCTATGATTTGTGGTGCAATGTGAGTTGTCCTTTTGGGGTGCAGTGAAAAACTTAATTTGCTGTTTTTTTTCTCTAACAAGGGCTACAGCAGCACTTATGACGTTATGCAATTTTGTTGGAAAGGACTAAGGCACAGTGTAACCAAATCTGTTTTTACTGCCTTTAGGTTGATGCCCATATGTTCAAAATTGAGAATCAAAAGGATGAAAGAATCTTAACTAGTTGCTTATAAGTGAGAATAGAATTTTGGTATGCTGTGGGGAAAGTAATTGTCAACCTTTATCACTTTGGATGAAGGCTGGAAATTGGAGGATGGTCAAGGTATGTTTTATTTGTCATTTTTTAGATCAGGTTATAACTATCAAACACAATTAACCAAAATTTGAGTGATGCTAGAACATATTTTCGAGTTATTAAATGTTGTCAATTGTGTCTTTATTGGTCACGCTCTTGCTTTTGAAGGTTGAAGATTCAAGTTCTCTTGAAGGACTTGAGCATAAAAGTTAAGCTGTCACTTTTGTTCACTATTAGCTGGGGTAATCTTTTCAGTGAGACATTAAGACCCTGCCAATCCTCAGGTTCACAGAAGCTTACCTGCTGACATTTTGAAGAAGAGCAGGCAAAGATGCCTGTTGCTCTGGCCAGTATTAAAACCTTTATTCCTCAGTGTTACTCTCAGTTCTGGTCATTATTACATTGCTATTTGTGGCACATGGTTATGTGCTCTGTTTTCTGTTATGACAGTGACTATGCTGCAAAAAGTACTTTGTTCCCAAATACAGAGGTAATAAAAAGTGCTATACAAATGCAAATTTGTCTTTAAATGTACTTTGCAAGCTATCAAATCTGCTTAATGTTTTTCAATTGAGTCTTTGACTTTATTGCAAATGCTGATTTGGGTTGTGGTTGGAACCCATTCTAACAGTTGAATTTAATTTCTGTCAGTGGCTAAATAATTGAATATTTTGTCTTTATTTCGGAATGAAACAATACAGTTTCTCCTTTTTATCTGTTTACTTCTAATTGTCATGATCTCTTTATGTCCTACTCTGCTTTGGGAAATTCTGTTTTGCAGTGTTAAAAGACTTGTTTAAATGAATCACTGAAATTGATCCTTTTATACTGTCATTGTTTAAAAACATGATAGGTAATAGAAAGTGGAGGGTACCAGCTTTACAAAACTAGAATAATGTGGTTGATGTGTCAAAGTGAAATTTCAAATGTCTGCACTGAGTGTGCAGTAACTTTTTTTTTCAGTACTTTTTAACCTCCAAGGATGTCTTTTGACAAAGTTTTGTTACTTTAATTTCATTGTTCTAGCAAAAATCTCTGTTTTAGACTTGGTTGGCATATCCTCAAATTGATTTAAGTAAATTTTTTAAAAAGTAGATTCGAAAAATCTTTCAAATCCTAGCTGTATGGGAGCAGTTTAAGGCATTGGGCATCCTACTGAACGTGGAATAACAGTTTCTTGTATGAATACAATTGAGTGCACATTTTGACAGTGAAGTGTAATTGCACACTGTTCGAGGAAGAGGGCTCCCTGTAGAGTTGAGTGTACTCACTTCCTGTAATATATTTGTAGATGCTATGTTTTTCCACTCAAAGCTCAAGACTGTACTCCTTTGTGATAATTTTGCACCTTACCTTGCAGTTTAATTTCTATTCTAGAACTTCCGGATAAGAAATTGAAATTATTATTGTATGTTGCATTGTTTCTTTTCCCCTGTACATCATGGATGTTCCTTCAGTTGATAGTTAACAACTATTTTGGAGGTAATTATGCTTGTAGTTCATCCAGTAAGGCAATTTGGATATTTGAAGTTAGCACAAACATGTTAATTTTAGTATGCAATTTTTACTGCATATTTCCATTTCTGTTAGACATGAACAAGTTTGTTGGGAAGGCTGGAAACCTGGAAAGAGATTTTATTTTGAATTTCTAAATTTGCTTTTATAAGACATGTTGGCTCCTTGAAAACTTGACAGTGCTATTTTAAAGTTCAGATCATGTAAGAAAAAACAGTGAGATATTTAACCAGTTGACATGGTCATTGAACCCTATGATCATTATAGATTGTACTAACACTTTATTCCCATTAATTGTCGCATCTGTGGTCGACAGCCATTTGAGAATATATTGGATTAAAAAGTCAAAAATTGATTACTATCTGCTAATGTTTCCAACAATCTGTATTTTAAAATATTTTACGTGATTTGTGAAACTGGATGTATTTTTGCAACATGCTGCCTTGGCATTGCTGCAACATTGCCACAGCTACCAAACCTACAACTTCACCTCTGCATGTATGCATATCACAATTAACTTTTTCCATGAGATTGTAGGTTTGAATTAACAAACTAACTTTGGTTAGCAGGCACACTTAGCTTTAAGAATTGAATTTGTTCTCACTGAAAAAGATTGAAGCAGAAACTTTGAGGCAAGCGTTTGTTTTCTGAGAACTGTAATGGATACTTCTGTTTACCATAAGTTTTTGAAGAGATTTGTGTTCATAATGAAAACAGCTGTAATCTAGCTTTTCACTTTTACTTGGCATTGCATGGTTGAGGTTCCTTTGTTCCTGTGGTGTAACTATTATTTTCATGTATTAATAGAGAGGGCTGTTAATAATATGAATATAATTGCTATCCTTAAACTAAAGGTGATCAGGTACAAAAGACAGCACAAAATGCAAGCTTCTAGGTTCTTGGGTGCTACTGTTTTCTTTACTTTGATATTTAATAATTGCGCAGTGTAATTCTAGCAGATTTAAATAAACCTGATCACTTCAAAATGCATGGACTTGAAATTTCTGTTATTCATGATAGTATGCAGTAAGTTGATGCTTGCTGATATTTCTCAGTGCATTACTTTAATAGTAAGATTCTGTATCAATTTTAACTTGTGAAGCTATATTGAAGTCCATGGAATTATTTGTATCTCCTTCAATTATTTCTGGCCTTCACAGGAGTGAATCTACTTCTAGCCTCAAAAGCAGAATTACAATCTGGAAAATGCGGAATCCCTGTTTAAAAATGGAAACCTTCTGAACAAAATATTAATAATGTAAATCTGTTGAAATGCTGGAAGGCAGTCAGGTCAGGTAGCTTTTCTAGGGCTTGTCCACTATTGTTTGTCCAAGTGGGTGGTGTGCTTTTGTACTTCAGATTGGCAGGAATGCACTCTGCCAATGGTTTTTATGTAAAATAACTACGCTGATGTCTCCATTCTAGTTCTGAAATCCAGGGAATCTCAATTTGGTGGGTTCAACTTTGACTGCATTTATACTAGAATGCACAAAAAAGGCTATAGGTGTAGTGTAAATCTGCACAGTAAATACAATAACCTTTTATGTTTAGAAGAGCTAAAACAAATCTTCCATGAAAAAGCAACATTTGCTGCCATCACAACTGCAGGGGTGCATGCACTATTAATGCATTTGCAATGCCGGTGATGACACAGCTGCCTGCCCTAAAGAATCGGACCATCCATAATATAGTATGATGCACAGATATATTTTAATGAACGAGGTGCCATTAAAATGTTCTTTCAGATCAATATAATATCTTGGATTTGTATACATCCCACTCAACGTTTTGAATTGATGCAAATTGCATGATATACAAGGATAAAATACTGGAAATATGAAATAGGAAATGAGTATTGAGAATGCCCAATGAATCAGTACATATCTTGAGAGAGAAATAGAGTTAATGTAAATGATGGACATTTCATCAGAACTGAAACAAAGTTAGAGATGCAACAGGCTTGAAGCAAGTATGGAAGTAGGGGAAAATAAAAGGCGCTGGACAAAAAGCAGATAAGATTAAATGACGATGGCACGATAGTACAAAGCTAAAGGGATACAAACATGAAGGAGCTTGCTCTGCCTTTCAATGAGATTGTCTCGTATTCCACATTCCCATCAATCCTTGAAACTATGCTTTATTTGCTTAAGAAGAATAGGGGGAACCTCAATTATCCGATTGTGACGGCCGGCACTATTTGATTCGGGTAATCGATTAAATGTCTTACCCCTAGGGCTCGGAGTTTTTAAAGTCTGCTCTCCATTCAGGAGACAAGGCAGCAGCACACACTGCGCAAGACCCTGCCTCCTAACTCCGTGCAACACTGCCCCCAATACTGGCCCCCTGCCCCCAAGCCCGTCCAACACCACTCCCAGCACCACCTGCCCACAAGCCTGTCGAACACTGCACCCCTGCTCCTGCCCCCATCCAACCGCGTACCCCCCCCCGCCCCTGTCCAATACCACACCCCGGGGCAGCCGGAGAGGACACCAACTGGACTGGACACCAACAAGATTGCTGCAGTTGCCTTTGTGGGGTAAGTCTCCAAATAGCGCGCGCACAGCCACAATGTCTCTCTCTCAACGTTTTACTGCAACTTTTTGACTGGTTCCACCGTTGCACTATACAGGGCAATTTTGGAGAGATCATCGAGGGAAGGGGGGTTTAGGGTACACCCCTGTGTAGAACTTCAGGGAAGGTGTGGGGAGAGAGAGAGAGAGGGCGGGCAGACAGTCATTTGGAGACGGTGCCTGTTTAATCACTGTAAACAAAAGAGGTAATCACTTGGAAACACGTGTTTGATGTAATGTTTCCATTGGGACCTGGAGATCTCCTTCGGGTAATCCGATTTTTGGATAATTGGTATTCAGATAATCGAGGTTCCTCTGTATATATCTTCACTGTAAAAGTAGTTAATGATTATACTATCTTCTGAGGTAGAGGCATCCAAAGTTTCTCAAACTTAAGATGGGATTTTATTTCCTCTTATGACAATACATGTGATCCCTCCTGTCTAAACAGCGCCCCCTAGTCTTAGACTAACTTATGAGTGGAAACCTCCCTTCGACATCCACTTTGTCAAAATTGTTCAGGATCTTGTATACTTCAATTAAATCTGCCACTTTTAAATTCCACTGGAAACAAACTTAATCTGTCCACCCTTTTAAGACAATCTGCTCATTCCAGGCACCAATCATGTAAACCTTCTGAGTTGCCTCCAATGCGTCTGCATCCTTTCTTAAGTAGATCAAAGCTGCACATTATATTTGTGATGCAATCTCACCAATGCCCTCTATAATTGAAGCATAACATTCTCCCTTTTTTATTTTATTTTAATTCCTCTTTGTAATAAAGGATGACATTCCTGTACCTGTATACTAACTTTATTTTTCATTCACCAAAACATCTAGACTCCTTTGCACTTGGGAATTTCAACCATTGTTCTCATTTGAAGCAATAATCTGATTTTTTTTTCCCTTCCTGCCAAAGTGAATAACTTTTTGCATTTTCCCACAAAGCGCATATGTCAGATTTTTGTCTACTCATTTTATTTACTTCAATTTGCAACCGCATATCCTTTTCACAACTTGACTATCTGTTTGTGTCATCTGCAAATTTAGCTACCATGGTTTTGTTACTTTAGCCAAGTCATTGATATAAATTGCTTTCAAACTAAGGCCCCAGTACAGACCCTTGCAGGATTCTATTCATCTCATCCTGCCAATTAAAAAAAACACAGTTTTCTGCCAGCCAGTCTTCTGTCTATGCTAATAATCTGCTGACGAGGAGTTCTTAGTTTGTGATATAAATTTTTCGTGCATATTATCAAATATCTTCTGTAAATCAGTGTAATACATCTACAGACTCTCCTTTATCCTCAATGTGTGTTATTGCTTCAACGAACTTAGGTAATTTGGTTACATGTGATTTCCATTTTACAAAAGCATGATGTCTCTTCCTGATTACCTTGAAGTTTTAATTACCCATCTATGACCTCCATAAGTGATTCTAAAATCTTTATCATGGCAGACATCAAGCTATTTTCTGTCTCCTCTCCGTTCTTGAGTGGATGAGTTAAAAATTGTTGGTTATCTTTGAGCTTGATGGAACCTTTCCAGAATCTAGCAAATTTTGGATGACTTTACATCAAAGCATTAACACCGTTATCTTATTAGTCGCCTTTTTTTTTGAAAGACCTCTCGACTGAAGTCCATGAGGATCCAGGGCCTTGTAAACTTGCATAAAAAGGGAGCAAGAGAATGGAGGCCCTGGAGGAATATAGGACGTGCAGCACGGATCTCAAAGCATTTAGGAGAGCAAAGTTGATGTGTCAAAACACTGGTGGGCAAAATTTGGGAAAATCCCAAGATGTGAGTGTATCAAGGAGAAGAGGACCAAGTGGGTGATCTTTTCATGAAGCAGAGAGACTAGTGAACCTAACATCAGTGGTAGGGAAAATAATGGAGAAAATTAATCTCCATTTAAAGAGGGAAAGTTTGATCAGGGTAGTGCATGACTTTGACATTTCATAGTTTAAAAATCTGGAGGAATTTTTCGAGGAGGTGAACAAGTGTTTGGGTGAGAGTATGATTACATTAGATTCCTTACAGCGTGGAAGCAGGCCCTTCAGCCTGACAAGTCCACTCTGACCCTCCGAAGAGTAACCCACCCAGAGCCATTTCCCTCTGTCTAATGGGCAATTTAGCATGGCCAATTCGCCTAACCTGCACATCTTTGGACTGTGGGAGGAAGTCAGAGCACCTGGAGGAAACCCACGCAGACACGGGGGGAATATGGAAACTCCACATACAGTCACCCGAGGCTGGAATCGAACCTGGGACTCTGGTGCCGTGAGGCAGCAGGGCTAACCACTGAACCACCGTGCCGGCATAGTGGTGCAGTTAATGTAGTTTATCTGGATTTCAACTAAGCATTTGAGAAGATCCCACATGGGAACCTTTTTACAAGGTAAAAGCTCATGGAATGCAGGGTAACTTGGCAAGTTGTATCCAAAATTGGCTTAGTGACAGGAGACAGAGGGTAATGGTGGAAAGCTGTTTGATTGGAGCCTAGTGTATAGTGGTAAATCACAGGAGTCGGTGCTGGTTTCATTATTGTTTGTGATATTCATAAATTATGTAGAAGAGAATGTTTTGGGGAAGGAGTGGGTGGGTGGCAGTGATAAGTTTTGTAATGAGACAAAGATTGGCCAGGTGACTGACAGTGAGGAGAATTTAAACAGATTGGTCAAATGGGCAGGACCAGATCAATGGCAGATGGGGTTTAACCTTGATAAATATGTGATTTACGCCCTTTGGAAAAAAAAGCAAGACAAGGAAGTACCCAACGAATGGCAGGACAAGAGGAAGCTCAGAGGAACAGAAGGATCTTGGGATTACTATTCATAGATCCCTGAAAGTGGCAAGACAGGTTAATAGGTTAGTTAAGGCATACGGACACTTGCCTTTTATTAGTTGTGGCATAATTATAACAGCAGGGTAGTCATGTTGGAGCTGTACAGAACTTTGATTAGGGAACAGCTGCAGCATAGTTTGCAGTCCTGGTCACCACAAGATAGGAAGGATGTGATTGAAATGGAGGGGAGCAAAGGAAATTCAACTAGGATGTTGCCTGGGATGGAGTATTTCAGCAATGGATAAGCTTGGTTTGTTTCCTTTCGAACAGAGTATGTTGAGGGGGGGACCTGATAGAGGTGTTTAAGATAATGCGGAGCATGGATTAGGTGAATACAAAGCATTTGTTCCCCTGAGGCCAAAGGTCTTAACAACAAGGGGGCATAATCTTAAAGGCAGGAGATTTAGAGGGGATTTGAGTTAGTCCCTTTTTATTAAATTCATTTTTTTCTGATGCAACTGCCGATGCCAATTTCTGTGAACAACCAAATTTGTTAAACACAGGACAGTACAAGCTTTCTGGAGGAACCTTTAACACAAACCTCGCAGGGCTTTCAGCGTTGTGGCAAAAGCTCTCCCCAAACAAAGGAAACAGTCCTTTCTTTATGACATAGTTAGGAAGCCCACAAGACAACCCCCAGCCTTTCCCCCATATCACATGCTATTCAAGACACAATGCAGTGACCATTTCATCTTCAGAAACAATGCAATGCAAATCATCCCTTAATGGCCAGATCTGGTGTGAATTGTATTTTAACTACAAGAGTAGTCAGAATTCCAACTATAATGTTCTTATTGATTTCTGAATAGAGGATGAAAATGTAAATAGCTCTGATTGGCAAAGAAATGGCCATGTAAATAGTTCTGGATAATAGATGATATTGTAATTTGTTACAATTTATCTGTAAATCAGAGGCATCCCACCCTAACCTCAGGGCATCCAATTTCCTGCAGGTCAGCAGAGCTAGTTAACTCTTTAATATTGCACCTTTTACCTGCAGGATGGTAGGGTCTGGACTGCACTGTGTGGGAGGATAGTTGAGGTAGGAAAATTCAAATACTTGGATGAACAAGTATTTGAGTGGAAAAGTGAACTTGTGAAGTAGTAGTGTATTTCTGACAGTACAGACTCTATGGGACGAAGGGCCTCTACTGTATGATTCTATGATCAAGTTACTAAGTGCTGTTTCACTGTGTTGCAATTGCACCAAGTTTCCCCCCTCCATTGCATCTCATTATTTGCAACTATTTTTTATCCTCAACCCTGAAGACAGGTGACATTTGTTAACTTTATCTACCACTCCTTCTTACCACTTAATTCTCTTTTGAGAGAAATGGTATTGACTTTATTTATTGTTTCCCTTTTAAATGTTTGTTGAAACAATTGCTACTCCATTTTACATTTGTAGTGAGCTTTCTCTCAATCTAATTTCGCTCTCTGCATTAATCCTTTAGCCATTCTGTGCCATTCCTTATCCTGTCTAATCTCAAATCTGTCAGTCATCTTAGTGCAAATATGTACTTTATTCATAACTTGGTAAGTCGTCAGAGGCATACAAGGCTATGGGCCTAGTATTGAAAAATGACATGAGAATAATTAGATTGTTTTTGACTGGTTTTGCACTGAAGGGCCTTTTTAATGCTGTCGATCTCTGACTGAATGATGGATCTTTCCATTAGCATTTTCCTTTACAGTTGGAATGTACTTAACTTTCTGCCCCTGCTTCTCTATTGATTAATCCTCTAGCCTACTATCCCAGCTCAGTTCAGCTAGCTTAGTTATTATGGGGTAAAAACAATGACTGTAGATGCTGGAAACCAGATTCTGGATTAGTGGTGCTGGAAGAGCACAGCAGTTCAGGCAGCATCCAAGGTGCAGCGAAATCAACGTTTCGAGCAAAAGCCCTTCATCAGGAATAAAGACGGAGAGCCTGAGGGGGTGGGGAGAAAGTAGCATAGAGTACAATGGGTGAGTGGGGGAGGGGATGAAGGCGATAGGTCAGGGAGGAGTAGATAGGTGGAAAAGGAGATAGGCAGGTAGGACAAGTCATGGTCACAGTGCTGAGCTGGAAGTTTGAAACTAGAGTGAGGTGGGGGAAGGGGGAATGAGGAAGCTGTAGAAGTCTACATTGATGCCCTGGGGTTAAAGTGTTCCGAGGCAGAAGATGAGGCGTTCTTCCTCCAGGCGTCTGGTGGTGAGGGAGCGGCAGTGAAGGATGCCCAGGACCTCCATGTCCTCGGCAGAGTGGGAGGGGGAGTTGAAATGTTGGGCCACTGGGCGGTGTGGTTGATTTGTGCAGGTGTCAGTTATTATGCCTGCATAGTTGCCCTTAACTTCAAAGAGCTGAAAATGTGTTGCTGGAAAAGCACAGCAGGTCAGGCAGCATCCAAGGAACAGAAAATTCGACGTTTTGGGCATAAGCTCTTCATCAGCAATGACTTAACTTCAAAGACTTAATTTTTAAAATCCATTCTTTTCCTTTTCAAACTGAATGT
Organism: Hemiscyllium ocellatum; assembly: GCF_020745735.1. Classification (NCBI taxonomy): domain Eukaryota; kingdom Metazoa; phylum Chordata; class Chondrichthyes; order Orectolobiformes; family Hemiscylliidae; genus Hemiscyllium; species Hemiscyllium ocellatum. The sequence continues at coordinate 50,354,477 of NC_083414.1, read as the reverse complement.
AAAATCAAACGCCTAGTAGTTGCTACTACGTAGGGGTGCCTTTATTCTGAGATCTTTAATTGTTTCTGACACATTATGTACTGCCAAGATCAATATGCTAAGGCTAATATGATGCATTTTCTGGCTGGTCGCAGTCTGGGAGAGCTTTAAGAAACTATTACAAATACATGCTGCAAACTCCTTGGCTAGGCAGTGGTTATGATTTGAACAGATTTGAAAAAGTTGAATATGTTGAGTGTTGAAGGCTGCAAGTGTCTAAACAGCAGTTGCATTGCTGTTTCTTGAGTTGATATTGAGCTTTGTTGGAATAGTGTAGGAGGCAGAGATTGGGTTAGGGTGGAAATCCGATTTCTCGACAACTGGAAGTTCTGGTTCAAGGTTGTAGTTTGAATCTAGGTATTTGTTAAATGGACTGTAGCAGTTAAAAAAAAAGCAGTTCACAATCATATTGAGAGCAACTAGAATGCTAATAAATTTTTGCCCAAACATGAAAAACTAAATCCCCTGAATAATATTTAATAAGTATTATCAGTTTCTTTCTTTGATCTGCCAATGATGCAATGAAAATTGTCTCCTGGGAAGTGAATGTAATATGTTTATTTTGAAATGTAAGTAAAACATGGTAAGAACAATGGCTGCAGATGCTGGACACCAGTTTCTGGATCAGTGGTGCTATAAGAGCACAGCAGTTCAGGCAGCATCCAACGAGCAGCAAAATCGACGTTTCATCAGGAATAAAGGCAGAGAGACTGAAGCATGGAGAGATCAGCTTGGGGAGGTTGGGGGTGGGGAGAGAGTAGCATAGAGTATAACGGGTGAGTGGGGGAGGAGATGAAGGTGATAGGTCAGGGAGGAAAGAGTGGAGTGGATAGGTGGAGAAGGACAAGTCCGGACAAGTTATGGTGACAGTGCTGAGCTGGAAGTTTGAAACTAGGGTGAGGTGGGGGAAGGGGGAATGAGGAAGCTGTAGAAGTCCACATTAATGCCCTGGGGTTGAAGTGTTCCGAGGCGGAAGATGAGGCGTTCTTCCTCCAGGCGTCTGGTGGTGAGGGAGCGGCAGTGAAGGAGACCCAGGACCTCCATGTCCTCGGCAGAGTGAGAGGGGGAGTTGAAATGTTGGGCCACGGGGCGGTGTGGTTGATTGGTGCGGGTGTCTCGGAGATGTTCCCTAAAGCGCTCTGCTAGGAGGCGTCCAGTCTCCCCAATGTAGAGGAGACCACATCAGGAGCAACGGATACAATAAATGATATTAGTGGATGTGCAAGTAAAACTTTGGATGTGGAAGGCTCCTTTAGGGCCTTGGATAGAGGTAAGGGAGGAGGTGTGGGCGCAGGCTTTACAGTTCCTGCGGTGGCAGGGGAAAGTGCCAGGATGGGAGGGTGGGTCGTGGGGGGACGTGGACCTGACCAGGTAGTCACGGAGGGAATGGTCTTTGCGGAAGGCGGAAAGGGAAATATATCCCTGGTGGTGGGGTCTTTTTGGAGGTGGCGGAAATGTCGGCAGATGATTTGGTTTATGCGAAGGTTTGTAGGGTGGAAGGTGAGCACCAGGGCCGTTCTGTCCTTGTTACGGTTGGAGGGATGGGCCCTGAGGGCGAAGGTGTGGGATGTGGACGAGATGTGTTGGAGGGCATCTTTAACCGTGTAGGAAGGGAAATTGCGGTCTCTAAAGAAGGAGGCCATCTGGTGTGTTCTATGGTGCAACTAGTCCTCCTGGGAGTAGATACGGGTGGAGGCGGAGGAATTGGGAATACGGGATGGCATTTTTGCAGGAGGTAGGGTGGGAAGAGGTGTAATCCAGGTAGCTGTGGGAGTCGGTGGGTTTGTTTAAAAAAAATGTCAATGTCAAGTCGGTCGTCATTAATGGAGATGGAGAGGTCCAGGAAGGGGAGGGAAGTGTCAGAGATGGTCCACATAAATTTAAGGTCAGGGTGGAATGTGTTGGTGAAGTTGATGAATTGCTCAACCTCCTCGCGGGCGCATGAGGTGGCGCCAATGCAGTCATCAGTGTAGCTGAGGAAGAGGTGGGGAGTGGTGCTGGTGTAATTACAGAAGATCAACTGTTCTACGTAGCCAACAAAGAGATGGGCATAGCTGGGGCCCATACGTGTGCCCATGGATAGGCTTAGCTGGGGCCATACGTCTGACAGGCATAGCTGGGGCCCATATGTGTGACATAAGTAAAACATGTCTAGGAGTGAACGGTTGGACTGTTTTAAGATATTGTTGTACATGTCGCATTTGATATCACACTGTTCAAACTTTTTTGCAGTAGCTTGACATTGACTCATCCCTATTAGTATTGTTTTATGTTTTTGTTTTTAAACCTAGATCTTTGCTTATATGCAAATTTAGTCACCAACCGTTCTTGTGCCTATCTAAGCAGATTAAGTGGTCCTTGAGAAATTCAAGAAAGTACTTCAATTTACATTAGAACTTCCATTAACTCCGATAGACTTGAAGTGCTTTATGGCCAATATAGTTTTTGAAGTGTAGTCATGATGTAAGTTGGGTAAACATGGATGTCAGTTTGTTCCTAGTAAGATTCAAATATCAGCATGCTCAATGACTGTATAAACTGTGTTGGTTGTGGAATAAATATTGAACAGTGTATTAGACTAACTACCCAACTGTTACATTAAGAATTAGTGGGAAAGGAGGTTACTCATCTGTCAGATGATCTATATTTTTGGTCCATTTTTGGCTTGGTTTGGTGCTTGGAAGTCTTTGAAGTTGCTAGCTAATTCAGTAATCTGGCTACGTCATTTCTTGGTCGAGCAACATTTTCTCAAACAATGATCTCTTAATGCCATTTCATACAGTTAATAAGACTTGTACTTTTTCACTCATATGTCTTAGCTCGTTTAACTGCATGCCAATGTTCTTTTTCCTCTGCCTCAAGGAATTACTCAATCTGCTTGTGATATGCTGTCTTGTTCTAGTGCTGTTTTCTTTGGATTTGTCTCTGTGCCATACTTTTCTACCCTCCAGGAACTTTGAATTGGCATGCAATCTCCTTTTTGTGTACCAATTCCAAACTGTTCAAGCTTGCTTGTTGCTGCTAAACAAGGTGGTTTCTAACTTTGGTATATTGTATTCACAGTTAAGTCCTGTTTTATTGTTTTTAAGCCTTGACAGCAGTCAAATTGTCGCACTTCAGCTATCTCAAATTGAGAGGGTTCACTTTTGTCCCTGTAGAAGTGTATGTATCTGTTTAACAATTAATCTTGAATTCTTGTTTATAGCTCCTTGCAAATGATATTGGATCCTGTCGTAATCTGCTGTGCCTCCTTTTGAAAGGTGGGAAATAAACTGACAGAACACGTATTTAAAAGCTAAAACTATGGTTCATTTGTAGATAATTTATATGTAACAAATTGCATTAGATATTGAATTAGTACAAAAGGGTTAAAGCGCTGTTTTGGATTGTGCTGCTTGAATTTAGTTCTTGGTAAACCTTAGCTGGGTAGCATTGTGTTGTTCTGTGGCATTTAGTCTGAACATAAATGGTGGTATTACCTTGCATGGTATGCATTATTGAAGTTCTTGAGCTTTTGTTTAGTATGTTTTGCACTTCAGCTTGTAATCCATATTCCATTCAGTCAACATTTTAACGTGAATGCTGTAATTTTACCACCTGCCAGTGGTGGGAACATATCGAGGAAGTGGTGAAGTAGTGGTATTGTCTTTGAATCTGTTATCCAGAAACATAGGCTGTAGCTCTGGGAACATGTGTTTGAGTCCCACCAATAAAAGCTAACCTGAAATTGACAGAAGAAATTGCAGTTAAAACCCACAAAGACTTCAGAGTTTAGATTAGTTGTGACTCTAGATCAGGTTGACTCTTAACCACCATGCAAAATTACCTAGTGAGCCACTGAACTGTATCTAACTGCTACAATGTGTTTTGAAAGAAATTGAACCAAATCAACTAGCCAGCATTGACCAATGCAGCAAAAACGACTGTGTAGCCCTGTGGCTCTGCCTATGTCAAAATTGAGAGAGCTGTCCTACAGCAACAGTATGGTAATGTCATTCTCAAGGAATCGTTCTTGGCTGTGTCCTGGATACCAGATCATAGTCGCGAGTTCTATTCCACTGTTAGGACAGGGATGACAGCACAGTGGTGTATAGTTATGAGAGGATTGTCCTGGGATTCTTCAACATTGGCTTCGTGAAGTCTTATAGTATCCATTCCAAGCACAAGGAAACTTCATTTCCCAACTCAAGACAGGACATCCATGAAGTGGTGTACTATCGGCAACTGCAGCAGAGCTGTATGATCACAGTATGTAACTTCATGAAGTGATATAATTCCCCATTGTAGAACAGAAATCTATTGTCCTGTACTTGTACATGAAATATACAGTAAAATATTACATGAGTAGCCTGACCATAGCACCTGTATTAATGACAGAAGTCATACGTAATATAAAAAAGTAAAATTAAGACAAAGTTCAGTTAACTGCTCCTAGGCTTGAAAGGCTGATTAAGGAATGATGAAATACCCAGAAGATGCAGCCAGGACAAGACCACCACACTGGGCTGCTAGAAACCTGGCGGGAATCCTCTTCTAAAGAAGACTACCAAGTCAGCCAGAGATGACCACTCCTGGATAAGATCGCCTGCTGGATCACTGGGATATCTGGAGACTGACGCTGAAGAGGACCACCATGCTGGGTTGCTGGAAGTCACCTCATCGCTGGGACTGGGTAAAACCTTCTGCTAAAGCCATTTCAAAAAGGTAACATGAACCTGGATAATAGCAATAATACCTGGAACCATTTTTCTTTGAAAAAGCAGAAAGAAAGTTTCTTTTACTTTTTCTATATAAATGCAGACCTACTAGATGAGCTCTTGGCTAAGGAGTCAGCCCACTGTGCTGCTACTCTGCCACCATCTCTATCATTATAGTCAAGCAAAAGGTCAATACTGCTTCAATGAAGTGTGCAGGAGGACACGCCAGGAGCACCAAGTATTCCTCAGTGAGATGTCAGCTTGAAGTCAGCATAAGGCTACTTGCATGGCAAGCTGCATAGGCAGCATGTGAGAGTCATGGCTAAGCAATCCTAAAACCAAAGGTTCATATCTAATATTGGAATCCTGTCTCACATGAATGGTGGTGGGTAATTTAAAAGGTTTTTAATTGTAGCTAGGAAAAGATTGGTATATATTCTGAAAGGAGGGTGGGGAGGGGAGGGAGGAGGAGAAGTAAATGATAGATGGAGCCCAGAGACACACATAGTCAGACAGCTGAAAGAATGGATAAAGGTCAACCTGGGAGAATCAGTAGTTAATGGGGACCATTAGTGGCTGCCCATGTATTAAGGTCTGGTGTGTGGGAATTGGGGTAAGGGTGTGGGAGAAGGTACTCACTCAAGCCCTAAAATTATTGAACGCTATATAGAGTCTTGAAGGTTGCAGGAACCCATAGCAGAAAATAGGATGCAGTCAATGCTAACAATGTGGTCTGCTCTATAATGGGGACATGAATGCAAACTGGGTGATCGCTTTGCAGCACACCTATGTTCTGTCTGCAACAATGACCCTGAGTTTCCTATTGCCTGCCACTGCAATGCACCTGTGTGTTCCCTGGCTAAGATCTTCACCTCGGGCTTGATGGCATACTCCAGCTAACTCCACCAGCTCGAAGGACAGCATCTTGTTCATAGCATCTTCAGCAATGCTAAATGAATGATCCATCTCTGCCTTAAGGTGCTGAGCATCACCGATGGCAGTCTTCAGCAAATTGGATTGAATCTGTGATATTAAGGAACGGCTGAAGACCCTGGATAATGCAAAGGCCTTGGGCACTGTCAATGTTTTCAGCAATAGTGCTGAAGACCTGTGCTCCAAAAATAGCTGCATGTTGAGCCAAGCTGTTCTAATACATGTGCAACAATGGCATATACCCACCTAATGGGGGGGAAAAAATGTTGCTGAGGTGTGTTCTGTTTGTAAACAAGAAAACTCTGACCGGGTCAATTTTCACCCAATTCGTCTACTCTCAATGATGTGGAAAGTGATAGGTGTTGTCAACAGTACTAGCAAGTGGCACTTCAATAGTAAGCTCCACTTTGCTTAATTTGTATTCTACCAGGTCTATTCAGCTCCTGATGTCATTATAGCCTTGGTCCAAACATGGCCAAAAGAGTTGAACTTAAAGTAAGGATAACTGCCTTTGACATAAGTCAATATTTGACACTGTATGGTGTCCAGAAGCCCAAGCAAAACTGGAGTCCATTGGAAATTCTGGTTGGAGTTGTGCCAACCACAGAAAAATGATTGTGGCTGTTGTTGGTCAGTTATCTCGACCATTTGCACCTCTACACGAGTTTCGCAAATAGCCGGAATATTTGCCAATGATTGCAAAATGTTCTGCATCATTGACGATTTAGAAAAGTAGTTTGTGTCTAAATGCAACAAGACACTGACAATTTTTATACTCTGGCCAGTAATATTTGCACCATACAAGTGCCAAGCATGGGCAAATCTCCAATAAAGAATCCACTGATTGCTACTTGCAATGACCATCACTGAATCCCAGCATCCGATGGAGGTTACCACTGACTAGATGCTGAACTGAGCCAGCCGTATTGAAGACAATGGCTACAAGAGCAGGTCAGAGGCTGTGAATTTTGTATTGTGTAATTTACCTCCTTACTCCTGAAAGCTGACTTCTATCATTTCCTGACACAAGTCAAAAGTGTGATGGAATACTCCCCAGTCGCTTGGATGAGGACAACTCCCAATAACGCTCAAACTTGACAGCATCCAGGAAAACAACCCCACTTGTGTTCCAAATCTAACACCTTTAGCATTCATTCCCTTTACCGCTCAGTTGCAGTGTGTACCATCTACAATGTCCTTTGCAATAACTCACTAACGCTGCTTAGTGTCTGTGACATCCATGATCTCTACTACATAGAAGAGCAAGGGCAGCAGATGCTGATAGTAGTGTTCTCATGTTAGTTACCCCCTCCAAGCTGCTTACTATCCTGACTTAGAACTGTATCATTGTTCTTTCACTGCTGTGACAATAATCTGACACACTCTCCCTAATACCGTGTACATCCAGAATATGGACTGCAACAGTTCAAAATGTCACCATTGTTGTAAAGGTATTGGGGATGATCCTGTGAATAAAAAAAAAATCAAAGTTACTTGTTATCCCACAGTTTTCATTTTAAATGTGGATGTTGAAAGCTATGTATGTATTGTCTGAATATGGGTTTCCAAATGGGGCTGCATTGGATGTGAGCGCCCTGGTCTTGACTATGTTTATATGCACTGGGACCTTTTCTGAGTATTTGTAATGCAGATGATAAACAAATTGACATGTTATAATTTGATCCCTTTTCACAATTGATTATATTGCAGGTTTATTGAATGTGTAATTGTCAGTTTTAAAAGAAGTTACATAATCATGTTGTAGATTCAACCTCTAGTCTCCTGAGCGGGGCGAAGACTTTTTTAAAAAAGAACTCTTATTTTGAAATGCAGATTTCTAATTTGTAAAGATCTTCATTTCTGAGCTGCAAGTGCAACTGAACTAATGATGTTATGTAGATTGCAGGTTTTTGAGCATCATTACTTGCATCCATGGTGTCTTATGAAAAAATGTGCTTAATTTTCCAGTCTGTTTATTACAAATCTATCTTTTGACCTGGAGATTTTTCAATTCCAAATAATTTTTTGCTTCAATCCAAATCATATTTTATGTTCCTCAATATAAAATTAACAACATTTCCTTGTCAAGACATTTTCATTTTAAGATTCAGAAGATGGAAGAGGACAAGTTTTTTTTTCGTTTGCTACTGTTCGCATTAGTTTCTACTCGAACAAGTAAAATCAAAGTTTATAACTTGTCCATGGTTTTTGGGAATGCTAATGGTGGAAAATTGGAAAAATGGCAAATAACACCAGAGCTCATTTAAAAAGCTTTCACTTGTAGCTTATGATCTACTCTTCAACCTTTATCACATTACTGAATAATACCTAAAGAAGCAGTTTATCTGCATGGGATTCATGTTTATCCAAGTTTAGACAGGAAATACTGCCTTTTTTGGCAATTTGATATAAAAGGCTTATGTCTTGGTAGTTGTGCACAGTTTTTCTGAACAGTTGTGTATTATTGGAACCTTCACGTGGGTTCAAACCCTTTATTTTCAGTGATAAATTCACTAATTGGGTAAATTAGAGTTTGACATCCATTTAGCCTTAAAACAGAATTATCTGAGCAAACAGTCTGCGTGTAATTGGGGTATATTGTTCTGCTTAACTATTTGCAAAAAGTCCTCTGTACTCAAACATTTAAAATATTGTACTGAGTAAAAAATGGAATCTTTTTTGCAAGTTGCAAAACCACCCCCTCTCAAAGCACTTCAGGACTTGGAACATCATGACCCTGATGGACAACCCCAGCAATCACAGACCAGACTGTTGCACGTTTTTTTAGTCTGGGAACTTTATTGCCACCTTGAGCCAGATGTGACGAGTGGGAGAAGGCCAACTTGAAGACCAAGGTGTTGTTTATCCCTTCTGAAAAAGCAAACCAGAAAAAGAATGCTGTCTCTGAAATTTGCTTTGCTATTTAAAAAATGAACATCTCAAATTCTCCTAGGGGGTGAATGAATGTGTCATGACCATGTGGCTTACCTTGGCCAGAAACAGAGCGTCAGTTGTCGCCATATATACCCTGACACCAGACTTAACAGATGAGAGAAGAAAGGCATTCTACACCACCTTGAACAATTGCTATCCCATATTCCCCAGGGAGACAAGTTGACATTGAAGTCAGAGGAGAATCTGAGTCGGGAGGCATGCAAAGCTTTGAAGGAGATGGGGAAACTAAGCTCCAGTGCAGTCTCATCTGACAAAATGCTTAGTACGTGACCTCGTCAGAGCAAATGCTCTCTTCCACTAGAGAAACAAGCAGAAGACCTCCTGGCCACACTTGTTTTCCATGCACCGGCACTTAATTGACTGCATTGTCATTCAAGCAAGGGACCATCAAAATGTCTACACCACCTGCACCATGATCTGAACCGATGATTGTTGGACTGACCGCTGACTAATCTGCTGTACCATCTCCATCAACCTGGTTCCAAACCAGCAAAGGCAGGGAAACTCTGTTGAAAGAAACTTAATGTTATTGGACTTGACCCTGAGAGAAGAAAGACCGACTCAGGTAGCACCTCACAGCCAGAGTCACAGAGAGCCTACAATGCCTAGTCCCCTGTAAAGCCATGAGAGTGAGCACCTGCATGGAAATGCTCGATTTCTCAACTAGGAATCGAGTGGCTTGTGAACGACCAGGAGATAAAATGCAAGGCTTTCCTGAACTAGCTGCTCCACCAAAACTCGAGTAACGAGAAAGAATCTTAAAGGCAATTGGGGTGCAAGAAAGGATTCCAGCTCTCCAAATAGATGGGGGATGATAAGCGCAGAAGACTCAACTTGCTGGCAACTACAACATATGCAATTTCTTAAATGCAATCAAAGCCACCTATGGTGATAGTATTCTGACCTCCTTCACTGAAAGCCACAAACCAAATCACTTGGGTTTTTACAAACACATTAAGGACAAAGGGGTAACTAGGGAGAGAATAGGGCCCCTCAAAGGTCAGCAAGGTGGACTGTGTGTGGATCTGCAGGAGATGGGGCAGATACTAAACAAGTATTTTGCATCAGTATTTACTGTGGAAAAGGACATGGAAGATATGGAATGTAGGGAATAGATGGTGATATCTTGAAAAATGTCCATATTACAGAGAAGGACCTGCAGAATGTCTTGAAGTGCATAAAAGTACATAAATTCCCAGGACCTGATCAGGTGTACCCTAAACTCTGTGGGAAGCTAGGTATTTAATTGCTGGGTCTCTTACTGAGATATTTGTATTATTGATAGTCGCAGATGAGATGCCAAAGACCAGAGGTTGGCTAATGTGATGCCTTTAAGAAAGATGATAAGGACAAGCGAGGGAACTATAGACCAGTGAGCCTGATGTCAATGGTGGACAAGTTGTTGGAAGGACTCCTGAGGGACAAGATGTACATGTATTTGGAAAGGCAAGGATAGTCAACATGGCTTTGTGTGTGGGAAATCATGTCTCTCAAACTTGATTGAGTTGTTTTGAAGGAGTAACAAAGAGGATTGATGTGGGCAGAGCGGTAAATGTGATCTATATAGAATCATAGAGTCGTAAAGATATACAGCACATAAACCGACTCTTCGGCCCAATCTGTCCTTGCCGACAGATATCCCAACCCAATCTAGTCCCACCTGCCAGCACCCGGCCCATATCCCTCCAAATTCTTCTTCTTCATATACCCATCCAAATGCCTCTGAAATGTTGCAATTGTACCAGCCTCCTCCACATCCTCTGGCAGCTCATTCCATACACGTAACATCCTCTGCATGAAAAAGCTGCTTCTTAGGTCTCTCTTATATCTTTCCCCTCTCACCCTAAACCTATGCCCTCTAGTTCTGAACTCCCCAAACTCAGGGAAAAGACTTTGCCTGTTTACCCTATCCATGCCCCTCATAATTTTGTAGACCTCTATAAGGTCACCCCTCAGCCTTGTTTAAGGTTCCCCATTGGGAGGTTGGTGAGCAAGTTTCGATCTCATTGAATATGGGGAGAACTCGCCATTTGGATATAGAACTGGCTCAAAGGTAGATGACAGAGGGTGGTGGTGGAGGACGGTTGTTTTTCAGACTGGAGGCCTGTGACCAGTGGAGTGCCACAAGAGTTGGTGCTGGGTCCACTACTTTTCATCATTTATATAAATGATTTGGATGTGAGCATAAGAGATATGGTTAGTAAGTTTGCAAATGACACCAAAATTGGAGGTTTAGTGGACAGCGAAGAAGGTTGCCTCAGATTATAACTGGATCTTGATCAGATGGGTCAATGGGCTGAGAAGCGGCAGGTGGAGTTTAATTCGATAAATGTGAGGTGCTGCAAATCTTAGCAGGACTTATACACTTAATGGTAAGGTCCTAGGGAGTGTTGCTGAACAAAGAGACCTTGGAGTGCAGGTTCGTAGCTCCTTGAAAGTGGAGTCGCAGGTAGATAGGATAGTGAAGAAGGCGTTTGGTATCCTTTCCTTTCCTTGGTCAGAATATTGAGTACAGGAGTTGGGAGTCATGTTGCACCCGTACAGGACATTAGTTAGGCCACTTTTGGAATATTGTGTGCAGTTCTGGTCTCCTTCCTAGTGGAAAGCTTTTGTGAAACTTGAAAGGGTTCAGAAAAGATTTACAAGGATGTTGTCAGGGTTGGTAGATTTGAGCTATAATGAAAGGTTGAATAGGCTAGGGCTGTTTTCCCTGGAGCGTTTAAGGCTGAGGGGTGACCTTATAGAGGTTTATAAAATCATGAGGGGCATGAATAGGATAAATAGACAAAGTCTTTACCCTGGGGTAGGGGAGTCCAGAACGAGACAGCAAAGGTTTAGGATGAGAAAGATATAAAAGAGACCCAAGAGACAACTTTTTCACTCCGGGTGGTACGTGTATGGAAGAGTGGTGGAGGCTAGTACAGTTGCAACATTTAAGAGGCATTTGGGTGGGTATATGAATAGGAAGGGTTTGGAGGGATATGGGCCAGGGGCTGGCAGGCAGGACTGATTAGTTTAGGATATCTGGTCGACATGGACAAGTTGGACTGAAGGGTCAGTTGCTGCGCAATGACTCTATGACTTGACAAAGATCGAGAGGCAACCCACACATGCTGGAGAGACCACTTGACAACATCTACAACCAAGATACAGTCTTAGTAAGCCCTTTAGACACCATCTAGCAACACAGTATTCATTGCCATCTTGGCCTGCCTCCAATCTGCTGAGGGTTGCAAAGCCATCTGACAAACAACCACTATCGGAAAATCACGAAGGTCTCTTGCATGGATGGAATCCCTGCAGAGAGGCCCTGTTAATACGAACCCACAAATTAATTCTGGAAGGAAGGGAATATGCTTGGAGATCTTGCCAATGCCATAATTGTGATCATCATCAAGAAAGGACACCGCTCTGACAGTAGCAATTACAGAGGGACTAATGAAAACTGTTCAACCTTCACTTCCAGGCAGGACGAAGATCACCTTCACTTCTGGCATCAAGTTATAAGCCTGCATCTGAGGTGCAAACTGTTATCGATGCATTCACTAAGGCATATGAGACAATAGACCTCAAAGTAAGCATCTGGTAAACAAAGATTCTGTATCAGCTTGTTTCCATCAGACAACCCATCTAGACAGCCTGTTAGTGTGAGCAGAAATTGATTGTAAAATCCAAAATGGACCCCTGTGTTTCCTTTGAACCCCTGAGGAACAGAGCATTGAAACCAGAGACCTCAAACCCAGCAGCAGTCTCCTGACCTACGTGGCACCTGTGGTCCACACTGTCCTGAGGCAAAAGAAAATCAGAAGCATGAACCATGTCCAACAATTACCTCAAATCCTTGGAGAATTATTCAGACCAATATCTTAACTATCGAGGCGCTGATCATGTGTGATGGTTGTCCATGCTGTCTGCATGACCTGACATAAGAATCTCTGAAGGGCTTTACTCCAAGTTCTGCAATGATAAGTGATCATTAGGAGCGCAGAAGAATTCGATGTGAACACCCTAATGGTGCCCTAAACAAATACCACAACCCCACTGACACGGGGGTCACTTGCCCTCGAACACAAATGAAAAAGGAACCACTTTGTGCCTTTCTGAGGGGAACATATGGAAGCCAAGTGCAAATAGTGGAAAGAGTCTAGAATCCAGATCATCACACTACTTGCCCCACATGTGGCTGATTCTGCATCTCCAGAATTTGACTAATCAGCCACCACAGAAACTTTATTTCTGCTCTCTTTTCTCTTCTCTTTCCCCCCCCCCCCCCCCCCCCCCCCCCAAAGTGGAAGAAGGTTGACCTTGACCTTAAGGGGTTGCTTAAAGTGGTGGTGTTTTCCATTCTGGCTGATCTGAACTTTTGGGACCTGCCTCCTTGACCTAGCTTGTAATAAAAGTGAATATACAGAGGAACCTCGATTTATCTGATTATCCGGAGGAGATCTTGGGTCCTGATAGAAACACTAAGTCAAGGAGTTGGTTCAACCCTGATCACGTCGTTTGTTTTAAGGTACAATGATTAAAAATGAACACTGCTCACTGAAATGTGCCGAGAACAGTCCAGGCACCATCTCCAAATGACTGACCTCCTGCCCTCTCTCTCCCTCCACACTTTCCCTGGAGTGCTGGACAGCAGTGTACCCTAAAACCCCCTTCCCCAGATAATCTCTTTGACGTTGTCCTGTACAGGGCGGAGGTGGAACCATCAAAAAGTTGGGTGCGCGCGCTATTTGGAGATTTACCCCATAAAGGCAGCAGCGGTCTTCCTGTTGGCATACAGTCCGATTGCCCCGAGCGGAGTGGGGGAGAGGCGGTCGGGGATGGGGGTTCTCGCACAGTGTGCTGCTGCCCCGCCTCCTGAACGGGGAGCAGACTTCACAGAAAACTCCGAGCCCCAGAGAAAGCCGAATAATTAGTTATGTGAATGGAATAGTGTCCGCCCATTTCGTTCAGAAATCGAGGTTCCTCTGTACTATGGCTCCACTACCCTGAACTAATTGGGAGTATGAGGTGCTACTGGGGAACATAGAAATATTCCAATTAGAAGCAACTGAAGGCTTTTCACACTGTTTGACCAACTGACTTTGTCGTTCAAGATAATCATGGCTGATCTGATTTGTGTCATCTCAGTTCCACATTCCTACTTAGCCCAATAACTAGATTCTTGACTCGCTGTAATTCTTCTTCTTCCATGGGCATTTAATAATCTTATTTCCACTATTGTTTGGGGATTGGAGTTCCAAAGTGTTAATGATTCTCTGAGAATAAAATAAATTCTTCCTCACCTTTGTCTTAAGTGGGACACTTTATTTTCAACTGTTTCCCAGGTTTTATATTTCCCATAAGAGGTAACCCTTTCAATATCCAGCTTGCCAGGTCCCCTCGGTGCCGTTGTTTTAGTAAGATCACATCTCTCCTCTTTCTAAACCCCAATAGATATGAGTCCAAATTATCCAATCTTTCCTTGCAAGATAGCTTCTGCCCAATCCCAGATACCAGTCATGCGAATATTCTCTGAGCTGCATTAATGGTTATAAATGCTGTATTTGGATACCAAAACACTGCAGTATTCCAGGTGTGGCCTCACCAATTATCTACACATCGGTGTCAAGTTTTCCCTACTTTTGGATACAAATTAAGAGCAAGATTATCCCCTTGAGTTTACACTGCCATTCAGCAAGGTTGATTGAATATTCAATTTCTGCTTTTCCTGATTTAACCTTTCATACCCTGCTTATCAATAATCTATCTTCCTCTGCCATAAAAAGGTGGAAGTAGAAACTTTCAATATTTTTAAGAGTTCCAAATACTCGAGATCCTCTGAGGAAAAAGAAATGTTTTTGAACTATGATCCCTAGTTTCAGATTCTCCCAAAATAAGAAACATTCCTTCCACATCCAACCTATCGAGATCATCCTTTCAAGACTCCTCACCAAGGATCTTGTTTCAATCAATTCATCTCTTATTTTCTAAACTGCAATGGGTATAAGCCTCACCTGTCTACATTTACCTCATTAATGACTCACCGTTTCAAACATTAATGAATCTTTTCAGAACCTCTTCCAATACAATACCGTGCTCCAGATGTGTTTTCACCAATGCTTTATATGATTTGAAGCAATAACCATCAAAGTTTATACTTAATTCCTTTGTATTAAAAAATAGCACTTAGTTGTCTTTCCTAATTACTTGCTGGTCCTGCATATTGATCCAGAGCCCCCTCTGTCACTGAGCACTTCAGGTTTTCACTATTGATTGTAAATAAATGTTTCCCTTTTTATTCTTTCTTCCACATTGTACTCCATTTTGCCAGATCTTTGCCTGCTTAACCTATCTCTCATCCTTTCACAGCTTGCTTATTTGAACATTTTTGCATAATCCACAAATTTAAAAATGTTCTGTTCAGCAAAGAAATTTTTTTAAATTTCAAAAATGTTGAGGCCTCAGCACAAGTGCCTGTGGTACACACTCATTACATCTTGCCCCCAAACGGAAAATGACCCATTTATGTCATCTCTATACTACTTGTTAGCTAGTTTCTTTTCCTTGGGTGCCACACCCAGACTGAACAAATAAAACTGTCAACTGATGCTCACAGTTGAGCACTGAAAATCTGAACAATTCAGTCAATACTATACAATATGCATGGTCATCAAGCATTCTTTGTTTGTTAAAGATTATGGAAATAGATGCCTAACCTTGTTTCCTGTTAGCTAGCCCATGTTATCATTACATGAACTTACATTTTTCATAGTAATGATTGACCTAATGCCATTTTGCCTTCTGTAAATCAAAATACTAAATATCCACCAGTTCCTTTTCATTCAAAGCTCATGCTGCCATTTAAAAGAATTCTAATAGATTGGTTTAACATGAGATTTTTGTTTGACAGAACCATGTTGGCCATGCTTCCTTATCTCTAATTTGTCCAAATACCTGGCTATTGTGTCTTTAGCTTGAAACGTTTTCCCTGTGACAGATGTTAAGCTAACTTACCCTTAGTTTTCTGTTGTATTTCCTAGGTTTGAAAGGAGGAGTTATGCTAGGTGTTTTCAAATCTAATAAAACCTTTCCAAATCTAAGGAATTTTTGCAAAATTCCAAATGTGTTAACTATGTTAGCAGCCACTTTTTTGAAGATGGCAGGATTAAGTCCATCAGGATCTCTGGACATTACAAGTGCCTAGTTTGCTCAGTACTAGTACCTTGGTTGCAGTAGTTGTGTTCAGTCCACATTCTCATTGTCTCTTATCTCCATCCCCCTCCCCCTCTCTCTCCCCCTCTCTCTCTCTCCCCCTCTCTCTCTCTCCCCCTCTCTCTCTCCCCCTCTCTCTCTCTCTCCCTCTCCCTCTCCCTCTCTCTCTCCCCTCTCTCTCTCTCCCCTCTCTCTCTCTCCCCTCTCTCTCTCTCCCCTCTCTCTCTCTCCCCTCTCTCTCTCTCCCCTCTCTCTCTCTCCCCTCTCTCTCTCTCCCCTCTCTCTCTCTCCTCTCTCTCTCTCTCCCCTCTCTCTCCCCTCTCTCTCTCTCCTCTCTCTCTCCCCTCTCTCTCTCCCCTCTCTCTCTCCCCTCTCTCTCTCCCCTCTCTCTCTCTCTCTCCCCTCTCTCTCTCCCCTCTCTCTCTCCCCTCTCTCTCTCCCCTCTCTCTCTCCCCTCTCTCTCTCTCTCTCCCCCTCCCCTCTCTCTCCCCCTCCCCCTCTCTCTCTCCCCCTCCCCCCCCTCTCTCTCTCTCTCTCTCTCTCTCCCTCCCCCTCTACATACACACACACACAACCCAAAAGGTTGGTGGCGGAGGACGAAGCTCCACCTCCAGCTCATCCGTTCCATCTGTTCTTTTCCCTTTTCCTTTTCTTCCCCCTCAGTGTTTTTTTTTGTTTCTCCTTTTGTCTCCCTTTTCTTTTCAACTTCGAACCTCCACTGTGTGATGACTCCCAACTGGCTCAGCATCCTCCTGGTGTGGAGCCAGGGCCTGGTGCAGACTGGAAGCTAGGTGCCAACATGCTCCGCTGTACTGAACTTTTACTTGTGTAATGCTGGACATTTTATTTCAATATTTTCTAAATCTTGTAACTTGTATGCCTAGGAACCTTTGTATCTAAGTCGGTGGTGTAATTGGTGGCGTATAAACTTTTCACTATACTCATTGGGTATTCCATTCTCTATTTGCTATCCTCTCCATGCACACCTACCTGCCTCCCTGTTTTCACACCATCTGCATTGTATGTCCTTCACAAAGGTAGGAACAGAGATCTTGCATCTGGCTCCTGGCTGTTTCTGTTTACATATTATTTGCAAATTTAGTGTTAAGCTGCAGCTGGACCATTCTGAATGCTGTTACCATGCTGAACGTGCGTGCATCATTGTCAATTTAACTGAACGGAGCTGAAAATGTGTTGCTGGAAAAGCGCAGCAGGTCAGGCAGCATCCAAGGAACAGGAAATTCGAAGTTTCGGGCATAAGCCCTTCATCAGGATGAAAGGCTTATGCCCGAAACTTTGAATTTCCTGTTCCTTGGATGCTGCCTGACCTGCTGCGCTTTTCCAGCAACACAGTTTCAGCTCTGATCTCCAGTATCTGCAGACCTCACTTTCTCCTCGAAGAATTTAACTGAACACTCATCCTAAATAGTGATGATGTATCACATGCGTTACTTAGTTTCATTTGTCTTCTGCTCCCCCACCCCATTGCAACCATCATCTTGCCAAACAAACAGCTGTTTTTTAAGTGCATTTTCAGTACACCGCCAAAAAAAAGTAGTTTTTATACCTGTCAAATTGGACAAGTTGACGATTTTCCATTTCTCCATCTGCCAAATTATGTTCCCTCATTTTATTTATTGCTTTGTAGATTTTTTTACTCCCTGTTCAGAATATGTTTTTCTATTTTTCTTTGTGTCATCAAATTTAATGTCGATATGTTCAGTCCCTTCATCTAAGTTATTAATAATGTGATAAATAGTGAGGCCTCAACACTGATCCCTGTGGTAAACCACTTGTCACTTTCTGCTAACCTAAAAGCTATTCCTCTTTGCCCACGTTCTACTTTCTATTAGCTGACTGCTAGATATTCTGTCCATGCTAAAGTTATCCTCTGCACGTTATTTGAGCTCCTACTTTGCATAGTAACCTTTCTGGCACATTGTCAAATGACTTCTGGAGATCTAAATGTGCGTTCACTTGTTTCCTCATTACATTGAATAAGTAATAGTCCATGATCAATATTTCACTTTGGCCAGTAGTAGCAGCAAAATAATCTTGAAAAGAAAACAGTAGAAGTACAATGTTGAAAGCAGTTGCAATATCATAAGACTTTTGGCCAGTGTTGACTGGTCTGCTGTACATATACAGCATTCTCTCAAGAAAGTAAACTTGGCAGACTTGTTAAGGCCAACTGATGGAGCACTCTGCAGTGTGGGAGACGAGAACGCACATTTATGTATGCATGCGTGTGCACACAATACAATGAGCTAACAATAGAAATCCATGTGTTTAGAATGCTGCAGTTTTTTATTCCAAATATCTGTTTCTGGAGAAAACTTTGCAAGAATGTGGATATAATAAGCACATATTTGTTAAAAGGCTGAATGCATGTGAAATAGAGAGGATACTTAAACTGTTGCTCATTGTTCAGTTGTAGCAAGCCACTTTTGCACCATAGAGTACTTTCAATGAATTTCCACCTACAGTGCACATATTTGCTCTGGATTGTAGAAAGGCAAATAACGTATTCATAGGAGAACTAAATTGTCTGGTTACAATTAAGCTATTACTTTTTAGGCATCTTAGTTTCCTTTCCTCTTTTTACTGACACAAATGTTGATTGGGGTTAAAAAGACTTTTTTAAGGCAAAAAAACCCAGCAGATGCTAGAATCCAAAGCAGACAGGGCAAGAGGCTGGAATAACACAGCAGTCAAGCAGCATCTAGATGCGACGATTCAGGTGTCATCCTTCTTCAAGACTGGAGGTGGGTGTCGGGAGAGCTGCAGATAAAGGGGATGATGGGGGCCGGGTGTTGAAGTAGAGGTAGGTGAAGATAGGTAGAGAGTATGACCTGGTTGGTCAATGGGAGGAATGAATCTGGTTGATGGCAGGTGGGAGTGGATAGGAGGGGCTGGGAAGGAAGTCAGGGGATGGGAAGGGAGGTTATTTGACATTGGAACACTCAATGTTGAAACCTCCAGGCTATAGGCTACCCAGGTGGAAGATGAGGTTTTGTGCCTCCAATTCGTGGTTTGGTTTGCTATGGCAATGGAGGAAGTCAAGGATGGCCATGTCGGAAGGGGAATTCAAATGGGTGGTGAGTGGGAGGTCCGGTCAGTTCCTGCGTACCAGGGTGAGATGCTTGGTAAACAATTCCCTGATTTTACATTTGGTCTCCCTGATTGTAGAGAAGACCACATCAGGAGCACCTGATGCAGTAAACTAAGTTGGAAGAGAGGCAGTTGAACCTCCTGTCTCACCTGGAAGAACTGTTTGTGGCCCTAGATGGATAGATGGTTGAAGAATCAGTGTTTCAAAAGCAAGTGCTTCCAAATAAACCTGTTGGACTATATAATCTGGTGTTGTGTGATTTTTAACTTCGTCCACTAGGCCAGCAACGGCTCCTCCAAATCATATATTAATGATGTTAAGTTCACTGTGGGCATATTCTGTCTTTGAAAAATATTGGTAACATGTTAGTTATCCATGAATCTTGTTGCTAACCCTTTTTTTTATCAGATTATTAAATTTCACATGTTGGTGTCATTACCGGCGATTGAGATTCTTTTATAATATGAAGGTTCAAATGTAAGGAATCCTTTTTGTTGCATTGATCTATACTGGATGCAATACTCGGTTATGTAAGAGACCTCAGTTTTCGCTATTGGAACTCCTAAACTGAAATAGAAGTTGGACTACTATAGTGAAAAACCACTAGAGTTATGTAACACATGATTTTCAAGTTACAAATTGTTGAGCTCTGTAATATAATTTCGCTATTTGGAAACAGTAAAATGGGGCATATGAGAATTTTGAGTTCAGGAAATTCTGCCTGACAAAGCCCTCCGGTTGAGCTTGGTTTTAAAAAAAACCGAGTGCCAAGAGTGGCAGTGTGGGAAAAGGGGGTGGGGGGGGGGGAACCTTTATGATCTGGATTTTTAATCTTCAGAATTTTTGAGGAAGAATACACAAAATACACTGGAGTCTCCACAATCTAATGTAGTGTATATTTCATTATTCCACCGATCAAGTTACATTTGTGTCCAGCTCTTCAAAGTTTCACGATCTGATCTGATAATACAGTTTGGTGTTGCCAACTTTTGCATTTCTAGTGAACTGATGATCCTTTTTGCGCCACCTGGCCTTAAATGCTTGCTCATTAACTCTTAAATTCTTAAGCATGCATGCAAGCAACAAATAATATTTAAATAAAACCGACACATCATAGGGAGCAGACATTGTATGAACTGCTGAGAATTGAATGTACCTCTTCCATTTCAGCACGCACTTGCCTTACGATCAAAGATCCAGATGTAGATCAGTATTAATCATCTCATCTCCTCTTTAGACAAGAGATGCAGCTTTTTCTTAGAGAAACGTAAAATGTAATGTGGCTCATATTGATTGATCGAGTTGTAGTTGGATAGGAAAGAGGCAAATTAAAATGATGTTGTGCTTCTGTTATATTGGGGAGAGCATACAGCTAATTTGGTGCTTGTAGAAGGTAAAATTAGAGCTCCAGTTCAGGAACCGGTATCCATAGAAGAAAGATAAGGTGACACCAATTGAAATAAAAAAGACTGGCCAAATTAGTATAGTGAATGGAAAAATTTGTCTTCTGCATCCAATGTACAGGCTGAAATGGGATAAAATACAAAATTTTGTTGGAATATAATGATTTTGAAAATCAGGGGTGTGTAGATGAATTAAAATTGAATTGGTAATTGGCTTGGGTCAGGGGTAGGAATAATGAAAACAAGTGGTGCTGGGCCGGGTAGGACTACATTGCGTTGGGATATCTGGTCGGCATGGATGAGTTAGACCGAAGGGTCTGTTTCCATGCTGTACATCTCTCTGACTCTACTATGGGTAATAGAAACCTGAAATAAAAGCTATTTCAAAAGCTATTTTCACTGGGGAACTGTTCTGCTGGGAAGGTAGATGGGATTTGGTTTCATCAGTGTTTAGATATGGTGTTGTTGCTGACTGATATACCAGATGTAAAGTATAATGATGGATTTTAATGCACTGATTCTCCAGTTTAGAGCTCCTCTTTTTTGATTAATTTAGTTTAATCTCTCAAAGTCAAATATAAATGCACAAAATAAACTGAAATACTTTAATGTGAAATTCAGCATTTAATGCTGATGCAAGAGTACATGAGCTCCATGATTTTAACATCTGACCCAGATTCAGCTTGTTCATATCAGACTGTACCAGAACTTGCTTTTGATGATCCTAAGGACCTGGATAAGCATAAGGCTCTATTTAACCCTTCACTTATCACTTGCTTTCCTTCACAACCTTTAAGTGTTCGTATTAAGGGCTCTTGTGGCACAGTGTTGATGTCCCTACCTCCAAGCCAGTAAGTCGGAGTTCAAGTTCCACCTGTCCAGAAGTGTGTAATAGCACCCCTGAACAAGTTGATCAGAGAATATTTGCATGTGTGCCTAGATAGCATTTTTGTGATGGATTCAACTCCATGTACTATTTCCCCTTATCCATAAAATATTGCAAAACCCAATCCAGCTCCTGTTGGAACTCAACTCTTTTTTTTCATAATGCTATAATCTCCAGCATGACTGTGTCAAGTTCTTCTGTTCTTCCTGTTTGGCCCAACAATTCCTCCCTTTCCATTTAAGCTTCAAGCATTACCTCAACAGTTCAGGAAGTAGAGAAGGGGGAATGTCGAGTGTTTTCAACATTTTTTTTGTTCTAACCTTGTTTTTCATGAACAGCATTGCTTCACTTCTAGGAAGCAGATTGTCTCCTGTATTCCATTTTTTAAAAAAGTCTGAAAATAAGAATTCATTCATAAAGTTGTCCAATCAATTCATTTCATAGTGTTTTAATACCATGCACTAGAATATTTCAATGAGTCCAGGTTTTTACAGTTAAACGATTATTGCAGCTTGGTTGAAAAAGCAAGCAATAACAACGCATTTTTTCAGTGGGCAATCACAACAGTTTAGTTTGTATTCATGAGTTTAACTTACTGTATGTTGGTCAAATCACTTTATTCATGAAAACTGAACATAACTGAAGGCCATCTATTATAGTACATCTAATTGCTTTTTGGGCAGATAGTGAAAAGCTGCTGTCTTGAACTGCTGCAGTCAATCAAGTGTGGGTACCTATGGAGTGCTATTCGGAAGGGAATTCCATGGTTTTAATCTAATGCCATATCAGGAGAATTAGCATAGTTCTAAGTCTGAATGGTGTACAGCTTCAAGGGGAGTTGCAGATGTTCCCATACATCCGCTGGCCTTGTGCTTCTAGATGGTATAGTTGTGGCTGTGGTGCATCATGTGAGTATGCATCAGCGATTGAGGGAGTGGAGTGCCAACAAGTACTGTAAATGTTGTTGAGCTGCTTGAGTGTTGGCGATCCTGTCATCCAGGCAAGTGGAGAGTATTCCATAATTTACCAGATTTTATGGGGGGTTGGGGGAAAGGGCAATGAGTTTCTAACTAAATGTAGAATTCCCAACCGTTGACCCCTCATAAATGGAGGCAACCATATGAATATTAAGTTTCTAGTCAAAGGTGAAATGTAAAATGTTGCTGATTTGATATTGCTCAATCCTCTATGTTGTATGTTGTGCTACCAAATGATTGTTTCCTGGCATTGTGTGGTGTCAGTGTTGCCATTCCAAACCTGAATATCGCCCAGGTCTTAGCTAAATGCAAGTATGATCTGTTTCAATAAGTGAGCAATTGTAAGTGCTCCTGAACATAGTGCAAAGGTCAGTAAATATTCCCACTTAGGGAACATCATTGAGGCAGCTGAAGATGACTGGACCCAGAACACTACCCTGAGGAACTCTGCTCTATTAACTAAGGAATCACTTTGATTAAGTAAGTAATCTTTCATTGGGTTATAGTTTGTTGTTATAGCAAAGCACTGTTTGGTTTTAATGAGTAGTATTGTCTGCATGTAGTTATTTAGTGACAGTTGGAGAAAATATAACTAAGCTTCTAAATAACTCTGAGAATGAGACTGTACAGTGGAAATCCTTTATTGTATTAGTGGTGGTGGTGGGCGCAAAGACTCTACATTTGGGAGTCTTTCTATGCTGGGAAAAACTGGAGTTATAGTTCACATATGAATTCTCCTAAAATTTGGGATATTTTTGTTTTCCTTGTGTTACCATGCTGGTTTTATTGGTTTTAAAATAGTTGATTGAAGTATGCATATTGTCTTTGCAAAAGGGAAAAACTGTAGTGAACACCATATTGTGATTTTAATGGTAGTCAGTGGATTGGGCACCTTGCAAGGATTAAATGTCAACTGTTGCAATTAATAAATGGTTAACAGCTGACTTGGCTGGCACTAGTTTGCACTTTTTGATTAAAGTTACTGTCCACATTTATTGCAGCTTGTTTTGGTGTGGAGGGCTCTATTGATTACATACTGTATATTCTGTAATTTTCAGACTTACAGTACTGTACCCAAGTCAGTTAGCTATACACCTTTTGATTTGAGCTGTGCTTCGTTTATGACAGTTATCTGCGGAGGTGTTGAATAGTGGTCTTTGAATTTTTTAAGACCGCAGTGCCCTTAGCTGCAGTGCTACCAGTGCATTACCTGAACCTTTGGTCATATTTTCTTTAGTGGCCACCAAATACCATTTTCAGTGATCACATAACCATAAATTGGAGTTGATCATAATTGTTTGCTCTGTTTTACTCTGCACTGCAAAACTAGCCAGTGATTTTTGAATTAATTGGTTGGGTTTCTTTGAAGGTGAATTGTTATAAGTTGTTCTGGGAAACCTCAGATTGTGTACATCTCGTAGTGGCTGAGTTAAATTCTTTTTTAATCTGACAAGTGCTGCTCAGCAGAGCCAGATGTATTCTAATAATTGCAGGAAATGAGAGTTGGCAAAGTGACAGAATGGTGCCCCCGGCACACATTTTCCACGTCTTTGGCAGCAGTGTGCACCTTCTATTTGACTTTCTATATTTCCTGCTGTAGATGCTTCATAGATATAAAGTTAAATATATGAAACTTAAGTGTTTGTATTCTGCATTCTTGGACCTGGGATTCAGTATGGACTGCATTTCATGTCCAATTAAATATTTGTGTTTTTTTTTCCCTCTTAACACCCCACTTGCTATTTGTTTGTGGAATATCTTTTTGTCAAATACTTGGACATGTTGGAAGTTAGTTTGGTGATGTTTTGATCTCGTTGTCCCAATTGTTTTGGGGTAATGTCCAGTTGCTATTTGAACTAGGCAAATGAGAGTAGTGATAAGAATCTGGCTAAATAGATTATTTTTTTAAAACAAAAGTTACTGAAGATATCTTTTAATAAACATGAACACATTATGCTGTAGTCTTGTATTTGAACAATAAAACAATAGTTTATCAACAGAACTGAAGTTAAACAAGAGAAATCTACGCTTCTGTTCTACCACAGATTCAAAGATTTTTAAATGCAGGGTGAATAACCCAAGCTCGGTTTGAACATAAACTACTTTGAATTGGAATCAGTGCTCCTTGGTACAGCTTATACAAGCATTGTTGAAAGTTTTAGAATATCTAGAGATGTAACTTCAGCAAGACACGATCCAGCTCATTTCCAAACGAGAGATTTTTGAAAATACTTTGGACTCAAACTGAAGGTAGTCCCCAGGCAGCGCACAGATTCTGTTCTTGAGTCTGTTTGTAAGTTGATTTCTGCACAAGTCAGAACACAGCAGAATAATATAAAGCAACCGTTTGAAAGTACGGAAAGTGTTTGTATGTCGGATCTTGAAAATTTATACCTCTGTGTTCTAGCGCTCGTAAGTACGGGTGTTCCTAAACGATAGTGGGGAAAGTACTCTCTCCAATTAAAATTTCAACTCGTCTGGAACTGTAGTTACAGAGGAACCTTGATTATCCAAACGAAATGGCAGGCACTATTCCGTTCGGTTAATTGATTCAATGCCTCTGTTCTGGGGCTTGGAATTTTCTGAAATTTCCTTTTCCCTCACTCTGCCTGTCTTGCTCCCTCTCTCTGTCTCAGGGTTTGTTTCTGAGCAGACGCAGACTTGTGTGCAAGGGGCCTGTACCATTACTGAAGCCCCTCCAATCAATTCAATGGGGATTGACACAGTAAGCATTTGTTAAATCCAGTCCCCGTTCAGGAGACTGGGCAGCAGCACACTGCGTGTGAGCCCCGCTCCCAACCCTGTTCACCCCGCTCCCCTGTCTAACCACCCACTTGTCCGATTCCCCCAATCCTGTCCACCCTGTTCCCGTCTGATCTCCCCCCTCCCCTGCCAAAACCTGTCACCCGTCTGCTCTGCCCCCACCCAGATTCTGTGCCCCTGCCACCCATCTGCCTTCCCCCATCCCCACACCAGTAACACTGCTGCTGCCATTTGGGGGGACTGGGCGGAGGGGGGCGGGGGGTTGAGTCGCCAAATAGCATATCCACACACATACACATCCTTTTACTGTGACATTTTGTCAAGTTCTATCTATGCCCTGTACAGGACAATTATCTGGGGAAGGGGGGAGTGTGTGTTCAGGGTACATGTCTGTTGAAGGTGTGGGGAGGGGGAAGGGCAGTCCATCATTTGAAAACAATGCCTGGGCTCCCATTAATGTGTAGGACTATTGTCGGCAGCATTTCAGTAAGCCGAGTTCATTTTTAATCATTGTAAACAAAAGGCGTGATCAGTGTTGGAAACACCTCTTCGATGTAACGTTTCTATCGGGGCCTCGAGATCTTCTTTTGGATAATCAGAAATTTGGATAATTGATATTCAGATAGTCTAGGTTCCTCTATAATTATTATCACTCTCCTGACTTGGCTTCCTTCCAGTTTTACAGTATCCCTGATATCGCTTCCTTTTTGTTTTGTTTGAATTGCAAAAATTTGAGAGTTCACTTCGGTTCTATCCCAACACACTGTTTAGGCCTTAATGATAGCTCCTTTGGATAAGCATATTTTAGTTCATTTCAACATTTTGGAGCTTGATATTCCTCTCCAAATGACTTTGCAGCACAGACTAAAAACTTGGAGTAAGTATGGAAAGTTCTCCCCAGAACCCTCTGTTAAATTTCTTAGGAATTCTGGGTAACTTCATTTCACTTGGAGTTATGAGTAGCGTTTTTTAAAAGCTAATTATTACGTCCAAATGCACAAGCTCGCGTGTTAAAAATGGAATTCCATGAATCAAAAGTTGCAGTACATTTTATAAGCGCTAGAACATGCAGAGGTATAATTTTAAAGCTATGTCATGCAAACATTTCCTGTACTTTCCTGCTTTACATTGATCTGCTGTGTGTTCTGATTTGTGCGCAAATCAATTTGCAAACGGACTCAAGAATAGAACCTAGGCACAGACTGGGGGCTACCTTCAGTTCAAGCCCAAAGTATTTAAAAAAGGGTCTGTCTTTTGGAAATTAGGTGGACTGGATCTTGCTCAAGTTGCATCTTAAGATTAATATATACAGTTTGTTATGCTGTAACACATTTCATTAATACAAATTCACTATAATGTGATTGACGAATTGGGGATATGGTTTCTATTGTGGGAATGTTTTAAACTTGGGTTGGCTGTAACATGATTACTTTGCCTGTTTCTAAAGTGCAATTTTTCTCTAATGTGGAGTTGCACAAGAACTACCTGTTCCCATATTTCATAAAAAGATTTCCATTCTAGATCCAGTGAACAAACATCAAAACATTTATGTAATTAGATCAGAAAATATAAATGTTTTCTTCTTTCAGTACTTGGAATATTTGAAGTTAGCTGCAGCACTGATTCTAAGATCTGGATTGGTTGAGACTTTCTAGTGTTTGTGATGATATGTGAAACTATATTCAGAAAACTACTTGAATTAGTTTTGTATTCTGAGATTTGAAGAGTAAAAAAAATCTGATATTTATCAGAAAGGCAAAATTGAGGCAAATGATCCTTTGATTTTCCTTGGATGTCAGTGAGCACCTGTCAGTGTTTAATATAATTAGTATTATGGTCCAAGTGTTTCTCTTGAATAGCATTAACAAAGAATATGTGGTCATCTTGATTCTTATTGTCAAGGAGATGATAAAACCAAGGAATTGATAGAACAAAACGTTTCTTTGTTAGTTGAACTTGGAATATCTGGGACTTGAATGGTGGATCAGGCTTGAATGGTTGAACAGACTGGTTTCTCTTATGTTTCTTTGCACTGAGTTGCTCCATTTTCTTTGAGTGCGGGTGCATTGGGAGAACAGTTAAGTCATGGGTTATTAGGTGTGCACGTGGAGAGTTCTGTGAACTCAGGTCTCACTTTGTCAATTTAAAAAAAAGCAGTAGCCAAATATTCCCAACAAATTGCCCGTAGTGTTAGGTAATGGGGTAAATGTAGGGGTATGGGTGGGTTGCGATTCGGCGGGTCCGTATGGACTTGTTGGGCCGAAGGGCCTGTTTCCACACTGTAAGTAATCTAATCTAAAAAATAAGTGAATGGGACATATTGATTGTGGTACTGGTGGAATACAGGTTGCTGCTATAACGTAACAATTATGTTCCTCTGCAACCTCACGCTATAGAAAACTGCACTGTAGAAGATGACTATACCTATTCTGTCGAAAGCTCACGTTATCCACAACAGCATTCATGATTTGTCAATCGCATTACAGCCAATTTGCACTGATCAAACATGCGTTATAGCAAATGACCGATAATGTAGATGCACATATTGCATATTTATACTGAGAATGTTTGAGTGTGAGCAACATTCTGTTTCAAATAAGGAGACCAAAATTATACACTACTCAGATGTGATCTTACTAATAACCTGTATAACTGGCAAACCTTCCTGCTTTTACATTCCATTCCCTTTTCAACAAAGGCCAATAATCCATTTATCTCTCTAATCACGTGTTATATTTGTTAACATTTTGTTATTCAAATGCCAGGATACCCGGATCCCTCTGCACCAACAAGATCTGCAATCTCTTCCCACTTAAGTAATGTACTGTTTTTCTCCTTCTCTTGTCAAAAAGGTTAAATGGTGAATTTGTCCCCTATCAGTATACTTTTCTTCTTAATGCTAAGATAGATAGAAGAGCAAGTTGCCAACAACGAACCTAGCTGTCATAAGTTTTATCCCTTCATCCAAGACATTGATTTACGTTGGAATCCGTTCAGACCCTGGACTAATCATTGTGGCAGTTAACTGAAATCATCCATTTATCTATTCTCTTTACTTCCTGTTAACTAACCAGTCCTATAACTATTAGTGTATGTAGTAACCTCTGATGTCATTTTTCATCAAATACCTTTTGGAGATTCGTATATACTCCACCCTCAGTTTCCCCTTTTATGTACATTGCTTGTTACAAAGTCAACGGCAGCAGATGCATAGGAGCACTACTGCCTCTAATTTCCCCCTATAGTTGCACACACTCCTTATTTGGACTATATTGATGTTCCTTTAACAAAAACTAGGTGAAAATTCTGGAGTTCTTGCCGAACAGTATTATGGGTATACCTTCACCATATGAACTGTAGTGGTTCCAGAGAGTAGATTGCAGCCATCATCAGGGCAATTAGGGAAGGAGAATGGGTGCTGGCTAGCCAACAGTATTGGTAGAATTTTCCATGAAGATATTGAGCAAGTCACAAGTCTACCATTATCTCCTAGAGTTTGAGGAGCTAAGTTATCTGTTTTGTTCCTAAACTTTTATAGAGGGGAGGTGGTGTGGTCACCTTGGGTTTTCTCTTGTAATGTTAGTCATTTATGTAAATGATTTGGATGAGAAAATAAGAAGGATTAGTTAGTAAGTTTGCCGACGTCACCACAATTGGTGGCATAGTAGAGTGTGAAAAGGGTTTTCTAAGATTGCAAAGGAATCTTGATCAAATGGAGTTCAATCTGTATTGCATTTTGGTACAACAAAGATAAAGGAGTGTATTGGGTAGTGTTGTAGAACAATGGGAACTGGGGTTCAGGTACACAATTCTCTGAAGTTTGTGTCATATCGACAGTGTGGTTAAAAAGATGTTCGGCATGCTTGCCTACTTTTTGAGTTGTTTAGGATGTTACATTGTGGTTGTACAGGAGAATGGTGAGGCCTCTTCTGGAATACTATGTCCAGTTCTGGTCATCCAGTTATAGGAAGGGTATTATTAAGCTGGAGAGGGTTCAGAAGACATTTGCCAGGTATGGAAGGTTAGAAGAAGAAAGGCTGGACAGGCTGGGACTACTTCCACGAGAGAGGCAACCTGATAGAAGTTAATAAAAATAACTAAAGATAGAATTAATGGTAGTTGTCTTTTCCCTATATTTAGGATTTCAAGACTAGGGAGTATGTTTTTCAAGTGAGAGGAGAGAGATTTAAAAAAAGACATGAGGAGCCAACTTTTTGCACAGAGTGGTTCATGTATGGAATGAATTTCCTGAGGAAGTGATGGATGTGGATACAATTAGAATGTTTAAAAGAAATTTGGATAAATACATGAATAGGAAAGGGTTGGAAGGAAATGGGCTGGGAGCAGGTAGATTGAGCTTGTTTAGTTTGCGATTATGTTCAGCTTGGACTAGTTGGACCGAAAGGTCTGTTTCCATGCTTTGAGTCTCTGTCTGACTTGATGTTGATCTCTTTTAAATGCTTTGTTTAATGTTGATGCGGAGGTGTCGATGTTCGACAGGGTTTGGCAAAATTAAAAATCACAGCACCAGATTATAGTCCAAACAGGTTTATTTGAAAGTACAAGCTTTCGGAGCACTGTTGTTTAAAATTGCTGTAATACAGGAGATACAGAAAATACCAAGGATGTATACCATGATTCACTGGGGTAGTGTTGGAAATTGGGCCTCTATATTCCCAGGAATATAGAGGCCCAGGAGTTGTTGCAAATGTGGGATAGTTACCTATCCAAAGTCCCCAATTTACCTGACTAGCTGATCAAAAGAAAATGCTCATCAGATTTCTACTCCCTAGTACTCATGACTTGCTTGTCTTTAAGATGGGACAAGCAAACAAAATTAGGGAAGCACCATTGGAAAAGGGGATAAGACACCAGTCTGGAAGGAAAAAAGTCAAAACAACAGTTTTAAAAGGGAGAAGAGCAGACAAAGGAAGCACATGGTGAGGACAGTGCAAGAGAAAACCTGCACAGTTACTGCCTTTGCTGTTTTTGAATTCATGTGTCGCTGGACATCGGAGTGCATGTGGGAAAATTAACAAACAGTAAATTTCACAACTAATCTTGGAGGAACTGGTTTGGGCGAAGTTCACAACACTGAATCAGATAAGCTAGTTGTTTTAAGCCTGTCCAAGAGAGAGGCTGTATTAGTGAGTACAGTGGGTTCTTGATTATATGTTTTTGGAGATAAGTCTCTTGATTAAACTTAAATTAATAGCCATGTCTTATATTTTAACCTGGCGCAGTATTTTGTAGAGGAATAAGATGGTGTTATTTTCTGGGTCTGCAGATTGTGAAGGAGCAAAAATGGCCTTTGCAGCGAGATGTACTACTTGTCAGATGTGGGAGTTTAAAGAGAGTTTAAGGGTTACTGCGGACTATATCTGCCGTAAATGCTAAGGATGCGAATATTATCAGATCAAATGGATTGGTTGGAGAGACCGATAGAACCGATGAGGAATTTGCAATAGCAACAGTATGTGATGGATGGCAGTTGCAGGAAGGGGGGCAAGTCTCACATGCAGTCACACAGATGGGTTAACTCCAAGAAGGGTAAGAGAGGTTGGCACCTAGAGCAGGGGTCTTTTGTGGATATACCCATTTCAACAGGTATGCTGTTTTGAAAAATGTAGGGGTGATGGATTCTCAGGGGAATGTAGCACGAACAGCCAAGTTTCTGGTATTGAGACTGGCTCTAATGCAACGAGGGGTACGTCAGGTTTCAAGAGATCAACTGAGTTAGGTGATTCTCCAGTCCAAGGTACAGACAGATGTTTCTGTGGCCAGCAGAGAAAAAGCAGAATGGTGTGGTGTTTCCCTGGTGCCAGGATCCAGGATGTCTCTGAGAGGGTACAGAATGTTTTCACGGGGGAGAGGGGCCAGCAAGAGGTCATTGTTCACGTTGGAACCAACGATATAGGAAGGGAAAAGGTTGGGATTCTGAAGGGAGATTACAGAGATCAGGCAGAAATTAAAAAAGGAGGTCCTCAAGGGTAGTAATATCTGGATTACTCCTGGTGCTATGAACTAGTGTGGGCAGGAATAGGAGGAAAGAGCAGATGAATGCATGGCTGAAGAGCTGGTGTATGGGAGAAGAATTCACATTTTTGGATCATTGGAATCTCTTTTGGGGTAGAACTGTACAAGGATGGATTGCACCTAAATTGGAAGGGGACTAATACACTGGGAGGGAAATTTGCTAGAACTGCTTGGGAGGATTTAAACTAGTAAGGTGGGGGATGTGACCCAGGGAGATAGTGAGGAAAGAGATCGATCTGAGACTGGCACAGTTGAGAACAGAAGTGAATCAGTCAGGACTAGCAGGGACAAAGTAGGACTAATAAATTAAACTGCATTTATTTCAATGCAAGGGGTCTAACAGGGACGGCAGATGAACTTAGGGCATGGTTAGGAACTTGGGACTGGGATATCATAGTAATTACAGAAACATGGCTCAGGGATGGGCAGGACTGGCAGCTTAATGTTCCAGGATACAAATGCTACAGGAATGATAGGAAGGGAGGCAGGAGAGGATAAAGGATATCATTATAGCTGTGCTGAGGGAGGATATTCCCGGAAATACATCCAGGGAAGTTATTTGGGTGGAACTGAGAAATAAGAAAGGGATGATCACCTTATTGGGATTGTATTATAGACCCCCTAATAGAGGGAAATTGAGAAACAAAACTTGAGATCTCAGCTATCTGTAAGAATAATAGTTATGGTAGGGGATTTTAACTTTCCCAACATTGACTGGGGCTGCCATAGTGTTAAAGGTTTAGATGGAGAGGAAGTTCTTAAGTGTGTACAAGAAAATGTTCTGATTCAGTATGTGGATGTACCTCCTACAGAAGGTGCAAAACTTGATCGATTCTTGGGAAATAAGGCAGGGCAGGTGTCACTTTGGGGTCAACGACCACAACTCTATTCGTTTTAAAATAGTGTTGGAAAAGGATAGACCAGATCTAAAACTTGAAGTCCTAAACTGGAGAAAGGCCAATTTTGACGGTATTAAGCAAGAGTATTCAAAAGCTGATTGGAGGCAGATGTTCACAGGTAAAGGGATGATTAGAAAATGGGAAGCCTTCGGAAATGAGATAACGAGAATCCAGAGAAAGTATATTCCAGTCCGGGTGAAAGGGAAGGCTGGTGGGTATAGGGAATGCTGCATGACTAAAGAAATTGAGGGTTTGGTTAAGAAAAAGAAGGAAGCATATGTCAGGTACAGACAGGATAGATCGAGTGAATCCTTAGAGTATAAAGAAAGTATACTTAAGAGGGAAATCAGGAGGGCAAAAAGGGGACATGAAATAGTCTTGAAAAATAGAATTAAGGAGAGTCCAAAGGGTTTTCACAAATATATTAAGGACAAAAGGGTAATGAGGGAGAGAATAGGGCCCCTCAAAGATCAGCAAGGCGGCCTTTGTGTGGAGCTACAGAAAATGGGGGAGGTACTAAATTAATATTTTTCATCAGTACTTACTGTGGAAAAGGATGTGGAAGATATAGACTGTAGGGAAATAGATGGTGACATCTTGCAAAATTTCCAGATTACAGAGGAGGAAGTGCTGGATATCTTGAAATGGTTAAAGGTGGATAAATCCCCAGAACCTGATCAGGTGTACCCAAGAACTCTGGGAAGTTAGAGAAGTGATTGCCAGGCCTCTTGCTGAGATATTTGAATCATTGATAGTCACAGGTGAGGTGCTGGAAAACTGGAAGTTGGCAAACATGGTGCCACTGTTTAAGAAGGGCAACAAAGACGAGCCAGGGAACTGTAGGCCGGTGAGCCTGACCTCGGTGGTGGGCAGGTTATTGGAGGGAATCCTGAGGGCCAGGATGTACATGTATTTGGAAAGGCAAGGACTGATTAGGGAGGGTCAACATGGCTTTGTGCGTGGGAAATAATGTCTCTCAAACTTGATTGACTTTTTTTGAAGAAGTAACAAAGAAGATTGAGGGCAGAGCAGTAGATGTGATCTATGTGGACTTCAGTAAGGTGTTCGATAAGGTTCTCCATGGCAGACTGATTAGCAAGATTAGATCTCATGGAATAAAGGGAGAACTAGCCATTTGGATACAGAACTGGCTCAAAGGTAAAAGACAGAGGGTGGTGGTGGAGGGTTGTTTTACAGACTGGAGGCCTCTGACCAGTGAAGTGCCACAAGGATCGGTGCTGGGTCCTCTACTTATTGTCATTTACATAAATGATTTGATTGCGAGCATAAGAGGTACAGTTAGTAAGTTTGCTGTTGACACCAAAATTGGAGGTGTAATGGACAGCGAAGAGGGTTACCTCAGATTACAATAGGATCTGGGCCAGATGGGCCAATGGGCTGAGAAGTGGCAGATGGAGGAATTCAGATTAATGTGAGGTACTGCATTTTGGGAAAGCAAATCTTAGCAGGACTTATACACTTAATGGTAAGTTCCTAGGGAGTGTTGCTGAACAAAGAGACCTTGGAGTGCAGGTTCATAGCTCCTTGAAAGTGGAGTCGCGGGTAGATAAGATAGCGAAGGCGGCGTTTGGTATGCTTTCCTTTCTTGGTCAGAGTATTGAGTACAGTGGTTGGGAGGTCATGTTGCCGCTGTACAGGACATTGGTTAGGCCGCTATTGGAATATTTCGTGCAATTCTGGTTGCCTTCCTATCGGAAAGATATTGTGAAGATTGAAAGGGTACAGAAAAGATTTACAAGGATGTTGCCAGGGTTGGAGGATTTGAGTTATTGGGAGAGGCTGAACAGGCTGGAGTGGTTTTCCCTGGAGCGGTAGAGGCTGAGGGGTGACCTTATAGAGGCTTACAAAAGTGAGGGGCATGGATAGGATAAATAGGCAAAGTCTTTTCCCTGGGATTGGGGAGTCCAGAACTAGAGGGCATAGGTTTAGGGTGTGAGGGGAAAGATTTAATAGAGACCTAAGGGGCAACCTTTTCACGCAGAGTGTGCTATGTGTATGGAATGAGCTGCCAGAGGATGTGGTGGAGGCTGGTACAATTGCAACATTTAAGAGGCATTTGGATGGGTATATGAATAGGAAGGGTTTGGAGGGATATGGGCCGGGTGCTGGCAGATGGGACTAGATTGGGTTGGGAAATCTGGTCGGTGTGGGCAGGTTGGACCAAAGGGTCTGTTTCCATGCTGGACATCTCTCTGACTCTCTGAATTGCTGAGTTGTTTCCTTAAATTCCTCCCATTTCTTTGCAGTTAATACGGATGTTTGTAAACCGATGCTCTCTTTAATTCACTAGTTGAGAAGGTGTCTTTTCACTATCTTTTAAGATATTTTATGCCTCCTTTTTAACAGGAGATTTGCGGAGAAATGTGTGTGGAATGTAGCAACCTGTTGG
The DNA here is from genome assembly GCF_020745735.1 of Hemiscyllium ocellatum. Classification (NCBI taxonomy): domain Eukaryota; kingdom Metazoa; phylum Chordata; class Chondrichthyes; order Orectolobiformes; family Hemiscylliidae; genus Hemiscyllium; species Hemiscyllium ocellatum. Next base: position 50,320,170 of record NC_083414.1, on the reverse strand, counting down.
AGATTTTCTGGTACCTCCACCGGAACAGGGACTTTTTTTTCTCTGGATTCTCCTTGCAGGTCAAGTGTTTCTCTGCTGCACTAGTCCAACACCAGCCCCTATCACCTGGCCAGGAGCCCAATCAAAACATTATCAAGCTCTGCAATGTCTCATGTTGCTCTCACGATTCCATGGGACAGCAACATTGTATCTAATTCACAACATGGTGCACTAAACGTTTTTTAAAACTGTTTCTTTAACATTTCTTGGTTTAAAGTAGTATCTTCCTTATCTTCCAAACATAAAGGCAATAAAATAATGTGCTTACATGCCTCAGTGTTGAGTCGAAGCATCATTTAAAAATGTTTCATAAAAGAAATGTGACACACAGACAACCAAAATGAGACGAGCATATATTTATCCTTGTTATCCCTTTTTACAAGTCTGAAGAATCTTCTCTCCATTTTTAAATGGTAAAATAATTATGATTAGTATTGATTAATACTGAATTACTCTTCAAAGTGTTGAAAAGTTAGCATTACTACCAAAGTTTGTTTTCCCATAATGGAGTACTTCCTCTGATATTGGTTTAATTTCTAGGAAGCTAAATCTTTCATACTCACTTGTTTCTCTGTACCCAAATGACCATCTCGCAATAAGACTGTACCTACTCAGAGGTCACCTACGATCAATTGCCATTTTAAAACATTTGAAGTCAGAGGCACCCAACATAGGTTTATTTATTAAGATTGCCTCCAGCTTCTCAAAAGGTTGCTTGGCATTACACTGACTATATTATTTTTGTCTGTTCCTGTAACAGATTTGCAGTACACCTGTTGTGCTGAAATTAGGCATAAATTTCCTATAAAATTCACACATACCGAAAATCTTGATTTCCTGTTCAGTGTTAGGAATGGGGAATTGTGTCTTCACGTGCATCATGCTTGGCAAATCTTGCCCATGTCCTTTGATATACCTTGGATAATTTAGGAATGCTTTTGCAAAATCACTTTTGGACCGATTTGTCATGACGCCAACTAATCACAATTGCTTCAACAGATTTTCTAATTGCTCCCGTGCTTCACTAGATATCGTGGTTCTGTTCGCCGAGCTGGGAGTTTGTGTTGCAGACGTTTCATCCCCTGTCTAGGTGACATCCGCAGTGCTTGGGAGCCTCCAATGAAGCGCTTCTGTAATCTTTCCTCTGGCATTTGTAGTGGTTTGTATCCGTCGCTTCCGGTTGTCAGTTCCAGCTGTCCGTTACAGTGCCCAGTATATTGGGTCCAGATCGATGTGCTTATTGATTGAATCTGTGGATGAGTGCCATGTCTCTAGGAATTCCCTGGCTGTTCTCTGTTTGGCTTGTCCTATAATAGTAGTGTTGTCCCAGTCGAATTCATGTTGCTTATCATCTGAGTGTGTGGCTACTAAGGATAGCTGTTCGTGTCGTTTCGTGGCTAGTTGGTGTTCATGGATGCAGATCGTTAGCTGTCTTCCTGTTTGTCCTATGTAGTGTTTTGTGCAGTTCTTGCATGGGATTTTGTACACTACATTGGTTTTGCTCATGCTGGGTATCGGGTCCTTCGTTCTGGTGAGTTGTTGTCTGAGAGTGGCTGTTGGTTTGTGTGCTGTTATGAGTCCTAGTGGTCGCAGTAGTCTGGCTGTCAGTTCGGAAATGCTCTTGATGTATGGTAGTGTGGCTAATCCTTTGGGTTGCGGCATGTCCTCATTCCGCTGTCTTTCCCTTAGGCATCTGTTGATGAAATTGCGCGGGTATCCGTTTTTGGCGAATACATTGTATAGGTGTTCTTCTATCTCTTTTTGCAGTTCTGGTGAACTGCAGTGTGTTGTGGCACAATTTAATCACTTTTACTTTTCAGTAGTCAATGCAAAATCTAGTTGATCCACGCAGCCACCACCAGTGAACTCGATGTGTTTGGTTAGTTTCAATCAAATGATTTTGTTTCCACCTGAGTTTGCTTCTTGGGCTCAGCCAGTATGAATGTTGCTTTATAGATGCTGTCTTTCCCCCTCCCTGTGTCCATATTGTGTCTAACTCAGACGAAAATGTGTCTTTGCAGATTGCTTCAAAGCTCCTAAGTAACCTCACTAGATCTGATGTTCTGATATGTTTCTGCAACATATTAGGTTCACAATTGCATAATTAATGTTGTAAGTTACTGCAAAGGTCTGGCATGATGTATAGAATCACAATTGAAGATAGATTTGTCATTTTTTTGGTTGAAGTATTACAAAATACAGGAAGACTATAAGATGTAAGTGCAAAAGTCAGTCATTCAGCCCATTGATCCTGTGCTGCTGTTCAATGAGATCATGGCTGACCTGACAATCCTCAACTCCACTTTCCTGCCTTTTTCCCCAGGGATTTGGGGGCGGGGGGGGGGGCGTGCAGTAAGTGGACGTGTTATATCAGCCATGATTGTATTAATTAGCAGAGCACACTCAAGGGGCAGATCAACTTCTATGGTTTAAGCCCTTAAAGAATTAAGGAAATTCTTAAATACTGATTAAAGAAATGTCTATGACAACCTTGAATATACTTAATGACCTAGCCTCAACAGCCCTCTGTGATAAAGAATTCTACAGATTCACAATAAGAATCCTTCCATACTTGGCCTCAGCCTTATGAACCTTCACTGTACTGCCTCCAATGCATATATCACCTGGCCTTTGATAAGGAGCGCAAAGCTGTTTTTCATTATTCCAACTGTGGTCACACTAGTGGTTTGTATAATTTTAGCAAAGCCTCACTATTTTAATCCTTCAGTCCCTTTGAAATAAATATCAACATTTCATAAGTTTTTCCTATTACCTGCTGAATTTGGATGCTTTTTTTTGAGAATTTTTTTATGATTTGTGGACTCCCAAATCCATCTGTACCATAGCTTTCTGCAAATGTTGTGGAATGTAATTGAGTGAAACTGGCCTGTTGTTGAAACTGAACATAATTGTAATATGAACTCCATCTTTACAGTTGAAACATTACAACCTACTGTTACGTTTCAGTTAATAATTTGAAAAACTGCTTTTTCAACAGTGTGAAAAGAATATGCCCCCATTCCTCCAAAACCACAATCTCTAATTTAACTATATCCTAAATGAGGTGTCACTGTTTAAGCATCTGGCTTGTGGAAAACTGAGGTAATTTGTGAAAACCCCTAAACATCATGATTACTAAGACAAATCATATTGTTCCCTTTGCTACCATAAGAATTCATTTTCAATACAAGTGAACATTTTTCCATGTGTCTGCCTCACCGTTGTATCATCGAATCTTTGGGAGGTAAAGGAAGGAGATGAACTTGTAAGTTTTTAACTGTGTCATTAAGTGGATTGCACATTTGGTTTTGCCATGTGTGAAGTTGTCATACAATATTGTGGTACTTTGCTCATGATTTTTCAACAGTAGTGGCGAAGACATTAAGTGTAAAAGAGGTATGGAATTTTTAAATGCAGATTCAACTGTCATTGTACATTCTGTGATTGAGTGTCAGTACCCAGGCTGTGCACTTTTTCCTTGAAACCTTCATAAGTGTATAAACAGCTCAAAGAGAAAATACCAAATTTGAAATTTAAAAAAAAGTGTTGCAGAAACCTATTGGGTCTGGCAACATCAGTGGAGAGAGAGAAACCGAGTAATGTTTTGAAATCGGTGACTCTCAGAACCTGAGGGAAGAGACATTGGACATGCTTGTGCACTCCCCCGTTCCCCTGTCCCCAAGTCTCTCACGTGATCACCCTTTGCTCCCGCTATCTGTTTGTATAATACATTTAAAAAGTGATGCTATAAAGTTATGCTATGACTTTGAGGTGTATTTTGTACTTTATCTCAAGTAGAACAGTTTGCTCAAAGCTAATAAAGAAAACAGCTTTTGAGGCCTTGGGCTTTCTTAAGATGGAAGAATATAAGTACCCTAAGTGGATGGGATCAATCTCCCAAGAATCAGGAGTTTTAGTTTTAACTTTCAAACCCCGGGGCCTTTGTTATGAAGATGTGGGTGTACTGTACCTTTTAATAGAGTTAAAAGCTGGTAGAGCTACCTGACACAACCACATCTTCTCAATAAGATACAATATAACATGTGCCCCAGCTACTGGGGTAGCTAGGGTTGGTGGTTGCCTAAAAATGTCAAAACAGATTCGAATTAGGCCAATCAGTTTAAATTATTCCCCGAAAAATATCAAACTCCAATCCAGTTAAATTTGATGTATTGGCAATCTTAAAAGCCAATGACTCAATCTGATGCTTTGGGGTAGAAGACTGGGGAAAATTGAACAGTTGAGAGGAGAACTGCCAAGCTACCAGCATGTAAAAAGACTGCCTGAAAAATAGCTCTCTTAAAAGTACCTTTATCGATCAGAAACCTTTGAAGCAGAATCCCTAAGAAGAAAAGAAGACAGGAGGATCTAAATAGAAGAACTGAAAGCTGCCTGGTTTTGAGCTGAGATAAGTTGCATTTTGTAAATCTTAATTGGGAGTTTTATCAGACTAGTATTGTGGAAAGGAAAGATAAATAGGTTAGAGGATAGAGTTTAAATAGTTAGTTAATTATTCACTCATACTTTAAGAAATAAAATTTAATTTTTGCTTTAAATAATTCTTGGCTTCTGATTTTCACACATTACTGCATGGGATAAATCTTTTCTGTGTTGCTGGTTTTAAATGAGGCAGGAGAGTTTACCCCTTGTTGTAACACCTTGAAGCTGAATATGGAATCTCTTATTTCCCCCCTCTCAAAACGAAAAGCAGGGGTTCTCTTCCTGTTGGAGTTACATGTGAGACAACCTACTGAATTTGCCTTTGCGACGTTACTATATTGGAACAGTTAGTTAATTTATTAAGAATTTTGATAGTTAAACTAATATTTTTCTTCTGTCTATTTTAATTGTAGTGTAAAAATAATATTTGGAAGTCGAGTAGTTTGATTAATTTAATTGCATCTGAATGTAATATGTTACACTTAGCCTAAACACTGACTTTTTCCAATTTTAAAGCTAGTTTAGTATATTTTGAGGGGATTTGGTTTGGTCCATAACAGAATGCTGCCAGGCCTACTGAGTTTCTCCAGCATTTAGGACACATTTTTCACTGGGCTCCAAGATTTCGTCAGATTTTTAAAACTAAATTAGTGGCCTTTATAGACTATCCCAACCATCTGGGAAGATGTATACTTTTAACAACAAAATTTAATTGCAGTCTTTAGCTGAAAAGCTGTTATCTTTTGTGTTGGTGATGGTCTCATGGTTGCTGCCATGTTGATTATTCAAATAAAGAATGTTAACACCAGATTTCACAGTCAGTGGTGAAGTGAAACTGCTTGCTACTGACAGTGATAAAATACTGTTCATAAAGATCAAATGGTCATCATGGCATAGATCTCCTTCCTGAGAACTGTTTAAATCTGTGAGCAAGTTGAGAGGGTCTCGGACATCCAATAACAGTGATGTCAACAAGCAGGATAAATATCCAATCACATTGAAGAATAGTGTCTGCAAATCAGGTAGTTTAAAACTTTGAAACCCTTCACTTGGAAAATTTGTAGGTAGTGAATGTATTTTTATGGTTGATTAAGAATCTAGCTAAGATGCAGATAAATTTAAATTTTAAGTGAGAAATTTGACATTCCACAAAATCAAAAATGGCTTATTTGGCCAGTTGAGGATGTTTGGCAGTGATTATGCAATTAAGTGTTAAAACATGTCTTTTTCTAACTGATTTTTGCTGCCCAATTGAGTTTGAGTGGAAGTTTTCAATTGTCACAGATTTAACAGTTTAAAATCTGGGAACACCCAAGACCTTTAAAAGGTATAGATTGGTTGATGACAGCTTTTGAGAGTCATCTTCTGTATGTGCTGTGTGCTGACTTCTGAAGGTGCTGTCACTTTCAACTAAGTAAATGTGGTGATGCTGGCAGTGTCACCTAATTACTATTGTGAAATCAGGGCCAGTGTTTGTTGACTGACATCTTGGCTTGCAGTTGACAAGTGCTGTCTTCTGGAAATATTGAATGAAAAATAAGAATTAAGAATGTAAGGATTCTTGCAGTATGTGTACATTTCCTTTTTTAAATGCAAAAAACTTTCAAGCACCGGGTTAGCTTTTTAGTCCTAATTTGATCTGGAGTAATGTTTGATTGCAGTGCTGTCTTTTTTTCTCTCAAAGATAGAAAATGCAGATCTTAGTGATTCTGATGTAAAGTTTAAGCACAGGAAAATCCAGTTGTTTGAATAACCTAAATGTCTCAGCATATCTTTTGCAAATTCTGAGGCTCTGGCTTGGTTTTGAATTTCCAGTCTCTTCCAGGCTTAACTTCTACATTGATTATATTGTCACCAAAATAGCTCAGCATATTGGTTATTAAAGCTGTTTACAGTATTGTAGATATTGATCGTGCTTTTATGGCAGGGTGCAAGTTGGAAAATACAATATAGTTAAAAAGTAGCATGTTTCATGCAGAAACAGCCAATTGTATTGGATATGTCATTGCAATGTGCTTTAATAATATTTTACCCAACTCTGTTAAAGGCTTGTATTTTTGTCCTCAACCTACCCCTCTCCCCTCTCTAATCACGAGGGTAAGGATTAAATTCAAATCTTAATCCCCTCAGAAATTCTATGTTTGTGTTTTTATTCTGCCAGCAACATAGCTTTGAGATTTTCTGTTCTTTGTCAAGTGGCACGTTTTAACATTAAGTCTCATCTGAAAATTGCTATTTATGGTCTGACTTCTCTTTTTTGACTTTGTATTCTGGTCTTATAAAATGACAAAAGCCGTTTATGTGCTTTGCACCAACCAGTTGCTTCGAAGATAGTTACGTTTAGTAACTGACCTAATGACCTTTTTCTGGATGTCTAGGTAGACTGAGTTGAGGTTTGGTTCATGCCAAAAAAAAAGTTCCTGTAATATTTGCAGATTTCCATCTAAAGTAATGTTAGTGCCATTTGAAGATCTATGGTATTTATAGGTTTGATACTGAGATGTTGAAACAAGTTGCAGCTGGGACTGCAGGTCATTCAGTACTAACTTCTGGTTCTGCACACCTGCTTCACTTTAGTCCTTGAACATGGACCAGATCTAATGTACATAGCTTAAAACTTCAGTCTTCTCTAACTGTCCCTAAATAAAGCATCCAGGAACCTTTCCCTTTTCTTTGTATCATAATGTGTATAGCTCAAGACTCCAGCTCTCACATTCTGAGCCAAAGTCACTTGAACTACAGGTATTTAAATTCAAATACAGTTGCTTGGGCTCACATTGGTGTCTTTGATAGTGCTTCCAAATTTCTTTCCTTCTGTGATCCCCATTTTGGTAATTGTCAGTAGCAGTTGCATCTGTGGGGGTGGCAACCTATGAAAATCGGGGAGTGTTGTGTGGACATACAAAAGTTGATCTCTGATTTAAAACCCTACACAGTTGTTAGCAATTGATCAGAGCTCCATAGCAGCCATTGCTGTTTAACTAATTAGAGTTCCAGTTTTGGAAATGTCACTTGATTTTGTAGTTTTATTAATATATTTATCAAGCTGATCTCAACACTTAAGACTGAAGTGCATCCCTGGTTTGAGTTGAAACTTGAACCCAAGTTTGGAGAAAAGGAGGGGGGAGTGTGAAAACTGATCACCTGATTGTTTACCTAGTTAATGCCTCTGGTTTTCAGCTCTAAATTATGATCCCTATAGAGGCTGGTATTTGAAATTTGAACTACCAGTTAGGAGCTAATTAAGCAAAAAGACACATGGAGTTTCATTTTTAGATATATATTTGTACCCAATCTGATCAGACATGTGATGACACCTCTGGAGCAGGTGAAAATATAACATAAGAACTGAGCAGAAGCAGGCTGTGTGGCCCTTTGAGCCTGATCTTTTCGTGGACTCGGCTCCACTTTTCTGCGTGCTCATCGTATCCCTTAATTGTTTAAAAAAACCTATCTTGGCTTTAAAAATGTTTACTGAGGTAGTGTCAACCACTTCACTCGGCAAGGAATTCCATAGATTTACAAACCTCTGGGTGAAGAAGTTCCTTCTCAATTCAGTCCTAAATGTGCTCCCTCTAACCTTTTGAGGCTGTGCCCTCTTGTCCTAGTTTCACCTCTACTCCTATCTTATCTATTATGTGTTTCTATAAGATCCCCTCCAATTCTTCTGAATTCCAATGAATATAATTCCAGTCTACTCAGTCTCTCCTCATAAGCCAACCCCCTCAACTCCGGAATCAACCTGGTGAACCGTCTCTGCACCTGCTTTGGTGCCAGTACATCCTTTCTCAATTAAGGAGACCAAAACTGCGCACAGTACTCCAGGTATGGCCTCACCAGCACCCTATACAGCTGCAACATAACCTCCCTGCTTTTAAGCACAATCCCTTTAGCAATGAAGGACAAAATTCCATTTGCCTTCCTAATTACTTGTACCTGCAGATCAATCTTCTGTGGTTCGTGTACAAGGGCACCTAGGTCCCTCTGCATAGCAGCATGCTCCCACTTTTTACAGCACAAGTAGTAATCCTTTTTACTGTTACTCCTACCAAAATGATGACTTCATATTTATTAGCATTGTATTCCATCTGCCAGACCTTTGCCGAGTCACTAAAATATCAAGCTGATATGTTTCTCTTCAAATTTTCATAGTCCTCTGCACACTTCACTCTGCCACTCATCTTGGTGTCATCTGCAGACTTTGACACACTACATGTGGTCCCCAACTCCAAATCATCTATATAAGTGGTGAATAAATCCAACACTGATTCCTGAGGCACACCTTTAGTTACTGATTGCCAGCCAAAATAGCGCTCATTTATCCCCACGTTTTGCTTCCTGTTAGTCAACAATCCTCTATCCAGGCTAATACTATATTCATTATGCCATGCATCTTCATCTTGTGCAGCAACCTCTTATGTGGCACCATATCAAAGGTCTTTCGGAAATCTAGGTGCACCACGTGCACTGGGTCCCTGAAGTCCATCTTGTCTTCATTGAATTCCAAAAGATTTATTAAGCATGACCTGCTCTTCATGAGCCCATGCTGCATCTACCCAATGGGACAGTTTCTGTCGTGATGTCTTGCTATTTCTTCCTTGATAATAGACTCTAGCATCTTTCCCCACTACAGAACTTAGGCTGATCAGTCTGTAATTGTAATTTTGTCTACCTCTCTTTTTAAACATTTGCTGTTTTCCAATCTGTTGGGGGTGCCCCAGAGTCGAGCAAATTTTGGAAAATTACTACCAGTGCACTTGCTATACCTCCCGTCATCTCTTTTAGTAACCTGTGATGCATTCCATTAGGACACGGAGTCTTGTCCTTAGCTCCATTAGCTTTCCCAGCACTACCTCTTCCATAATAATAGTCTGCAGGTCCTACCTTTGTCTCTTCGTCAATTACTGGCATGTTATTAGTGTCCTCCACTGTGAAGACCGATACAAAATACTTATTCGATGCCTCAGCCATTTCATCATATCCTGTAAACTAAATGGCCCTCTTCAACCTCTAATGAATCAATGTTTACTTTTGCCATTCTTTCTTGATTAAATATTTATAGAAACCTGGGACTTCTAGCCCAGAGGTAGGGATACTACTACTTTGTCATAACGAATCTGTCTTCAAAGAATACCCAATTAACAGAAAATGACAGCAATTTCTGTCTTGTACTTCCAACCCAATAAAGCAATAAGTCTTCCTTTTACGACCAAGACTTAGTGGCAAGTAGACTTCAACATAGGTTTGATTTGTTCCAAAATATAATCTTATAAACCAAAAGATACAGTTCTAAAACAGCATAATCTTGGAAACTTCATAACTGTCTCAAATTTCACTAACCATCTTGTTTTACTCTTCAATATTTCTGTTTTTCTTTGGTTTGATACAATTGAATGACTTGTATGTCTGAGGGCAGTTAAGAGTAAACTACATTGCTGTGGGTGTGGAGTCACACCACCATACTGGGTCAGTAAAGCAGGTTTCTTTAATGAAAAATGTTTGTGATCCAGATAACATTTCAACTCTTGCTTCTGGAGCAATAGTCAAGGCTTCTGGTTATGAGTTCTGTAAAATTGTTGTTATGCTATCAAATTTGTAAATGTATATTATTTTAACAGAAAAATGAAGAAGCTGTGCACTATATAGCATCTTATGCCAGTACCACCACTTGATGCGATCATGGCTGATCATTTGCTTTAACTGCATGTTCCTGTTTACTGCCACATTCCCCTCTGCTGTGAGAGGTCTAAAATCTGTCTTGTCACCCTTAGTATTCTAAAGATTCTTTTGGGAAGAAATTTCTTCTCCTCTCAGTCCTAAAACCTGCTATCCTGAGACTGTATCCCCATGTTTTAGATTTTCCCCTCCAATAAAAGCAAGGTCTCAGTATCTGCCCAAAAAGTCCTGTTTGAAATACTGTAATGCTTAAAAAGAAATCTACCAAATAGACAAAAAGACATTTGGTAAGATATTTGAATATGAAAGTTTTGGAGGGATATGAGCCAGGAGCAGGCAGGTGGGGCTAGTAGTTTAGTTTAGGATTATGTTCAGCATGGACTGGTTGGACTGAAGGGTCTATATCTGTGCTGTATGCCTCTGATTCTATCATTACCATAACTGCAGTTTACTCATCATCTGGCATCCCTCTTCTACTTGTAACCAATCTAGTGAACTTTTGCTGCACTTCTTGCAAAGTATGCATACCTTTCCTCAACTATGGAAAACAGAGCCGTGCACTGTATTCCATGCATGGTTTCACCAAAACCTTGCATTTTCTCACTTTTTTACTCCAAACCTCTTCAGTAACATGCCATTTACCTTTCTAATTGACTGTTGTATCTGCATGCTAATGTATTGTGTTCCTTGTCAAAGTACACCAAATTACCTCTGAACCTCAAAGTTTTATAAGTTTTTAAAACTATATTAGGCTTAGTGCAAAAATGAAAAAGCTCCCACTTACCCACATTATACTCCAATATTTAACCTTGTTGCCCTGTTCATTTGACTATATTTCTTTACAGCCTCTGTTCTTCTTGCTGCTTATATCCTGTCCTGATTTTGTATCATCAGCAAACTTAGACCCATCCATGATATCTGCAGCTACCTCTTCTACCACTTCCGAATGGAGTCAGATGGTCATGGGGTTTTTTTTGGCTTTTAGTCTCCCGTTTCTCCAAATTGTTTTCTCTGCTATTTTAACTTCTGTTCAAGAATTAATCTGTATGCAAGAATTGAGTTTATAATTGATTTATATTTTCAGCCACTTTGGAGAACGGAGTTTCTTATTGTTTAAATTCGGTCGAGGAAAATATGTATTTTGGATTACAGCTTTTCAGATTTGGATATTTGCTTCAGAAATGGAACCTGGTGATGAATCAATTTACAATCCTGAAACAGATGAATTAGACTGTATAGCTCTCTTAAGTTTGGTGTGATAATTTACGGTCCAAGAGCTAGTTACAGACTCAACACTAGCATTTGGACTGGAATTGTTTTGTGCCTTTTCACTTGAATTTGATGTTTTGAGAAATGATTTGGAGATGTTGGACTGGGGTTGACAAAGTTTTAAAAAAAAAAATCTCTCAACAACAGGTTTTAGTCCAACAGGTTTATTTGGAAACACTAGCTTTTGAAGCACTGCTCCTTCATCCAACCACCTGATGAAAGAGCAGAGCTTCGAAAGCTAGTGCTTCCAAATAAACCTATTGGATTATAACCTGGTATTGTGATTTTTAACTTTAGTTTTGAGAAATGTAATTCTCAGTATGCATAAGAAATGTACATTGCTCTTAACTGCATAAAGGTCCAATTCTAAAGTGTGGTAGTGTTTGTGAGAGTCTTGGAATTGTGCCAGAATACCAGTGTACAGTTACTCCATAATCCCAGGTTGTCTTCTGTTTCTTCTGCCCCTTTTTAATGAAGAGGCATTCAAGATTTGTGTAAAGATCAGGGATAGCATGGTGGCTCAATAGTTAGCACTGTTGTCTGACAGCACCAGGGACTCGGATCTGATTCCAGCCTCGGGCAACTGTCTGTGTGGAGTCTGCACATTCTCCCCGTGTCTGCTCCGATTTCCTCCCACAGTCCAAAGATGTGCAGGTCAGGTGAATTGGCCATGCTGAATTGCCCAGAGTGTTAGGTGCATATTCAAAGGGAAATGGGTCGGGGTGGGTTACTCTTTGGAGGGTTGGTGTTGACTTGTTGAGCCGAAGGATCTCTTTCCACACTGTAGGGAATCTAATGTAAAAAATTATAGTTTGGATGCCAGTTGTCATGGTTGTAGGTATGTTTGCAGAGCTAGAAAGATGATTTAGGATGTTTTGTCCCCTGTCTAGGTGGCATTTTCAGTGCTTTGGAGCCTCCTGTGAAGCGCTGTTGTACTCTCTCCTGGAATTTATTTGGTTCCGTTTCTGCCGCTTCCAATTGCCAGTTCCAGAAGTTTGTTGTAGTTGCCAGTATATTGGGTCCAGGTCAATGTGCTTGTTGATACAGTCTGTGGATGAGTACCATACTTCCAGAAACTGTCTGGCTCTCCTCTGTTTAGCTTGTCCTATGATCACTGTTGTACTAGTCGAATTTGTGGTCCCTGTCATCTGTGTGTATGGCTATTAGGGACAGCTGGTCATGGGGTTTAGTGACTAGTTGGTGTGCATGGATTCGGATCATTAATTGTCTGCCTGTTGGTCTTTTATAGTGTTTCATGCAATCTTTGCATGGAATCTTGTAAATTACATTAGTCTTGCATGTGATGAGTATTCTTTTGTCGTGTTGAGTTGGTGTTTGAGTGTGGCTATCATGAATCCCAGTGGTTGGAGAAGTCTGGCTGTCAGTTCCAAGACTACTTTTAAGTGTAGCTAGTGAGTTAAGTTATGGCATGTCCTTGTCACGTTTGTCTGTTAGACATCTACAGATGAAGTTGTGGGGATATCCATTCTTGGCTAATACTCTGTAGAGCTGGTGTTCTTCCCTTCGTAGGTCAGGAAGAGGCATATCTGGAAGTGTGCATATAACTGCACTCTTTTTGGCTCATGGACATTTTTAATTTTGATTACATTAAAAGCATTTTAAAGAAATACTTTGAAGTATTAGCCCGGATCTTCAAATTATATTAATCAAATATTACTCCTAGTTACTGTGCAGTACTTTGTCTTTGTCTCTGTCTCTGGAGTGCTTTGGCATCATTATTAAATATTTGAGGCATTAAGCAAATGCTCAAGCCAGTTTGAAGCACTAGTCAGCAAATGGTAACTTTCCAAAGAGACAACATGCTAGCAAGGCATGTGAAGTCTGCTTTTCTGGATTAGCTGAGGTGGCTGGACAGTTGGTTTGCGATGCAGAATGATGCCAACAGCATGAGTTGAATTCTCATACTGGCTGAGGTTACCACGAAGGCCTCTCCTGCTCAACCTCTTCCCTCACCTGAGGCGTGGTGACACTTTGCTTAAACCACCACGAGTTGTCTCTCTAGAGAGCATCCCTATGATCTGCTAAGACTGTGGTGACTTTACCAATAGTGGGGCAGAAGGCGGTTCAGCATTTTATTTTGTACGTTCTGAACAAGTGATAAGCCTGTAAACAAACTTGAGGGAAGCCTTTGATCACTTATGTCAAGTTTTTGAAGATGGATGATACCATATGTGATCTGATCCTGCTTAATATTATAAACTGTGCCTTTACATTAATTGGAACACGGGCTTGAGCTTAATTTCAACTTGACCCTCTTTTTCTCTGTACTTCTAAGGGGATATTTAACTCCCTTTGAATTGAACATGTTAAGGTGCCCACTTTGTTGACCAGGTGAGAAGGGATGAACCACTCCTCTCATTTTGAGCTTTCTCAGTTGGTTGCAATAAATATTTAAGTTCTTTTGGTCACAAAGCTTTATATTTTTATTTCAATTAAAATCTGAGCTGATTTCTTGCTATAATAAGGAACTAATCAGGCCTTCCTGAGTTACCAAGAGGGAATATTTATTGCCTGTTAATTCCAGAGTTATGATAATGACATGGCATCCAGCATATGTCCTTGTGCAGTCACTTCAATGCATCTACATGTATAGATGCAAAACGTTAAAAGATAGTAGTGCCCTGTGCAGAAGAAAGGTTTTGAGGTATAAGGTTTTAAACTCAGACTGTGGTTGATTAGGTGATTTCTTGGATCAGTAGCAGTAGTGAACATTGCAGCTACCATATATACTCGAGTAACAGTCGACTCCGTATTTTTGGCCAAACAACCTGGAGTTTCCCATATATCTTGTGTAAAAGTTGACCCTAATTCTTCACAGGTAACAGACCAATGTTTGAGTTAGTGTGTCAGCTGTCACGTCCCCCTCCAACTTTCCTGTTGGCCGGTTGTTCCGCTTTGCTCCCTGTCTTCCTGTCCACAGTCAGTTGCGTTCCGCTCCAGGTTTTCAGTTACCGCAATTCGTTTTGTTTTTTCCCCTTAAATTCTTTGAGAGATCAGTTGGGCTTCTGATAATGATACGGTATGAATTTTTACAAGCATGAATTTCAGCCTCTCAAAAGTGGTATCCATGTAATAGTTGACCCCATAAATTTAACCTTAAAAAGTAGTAAAAAAATTCGACTATTATTTGAGTATATACGGTATCAGTTTTCTCCTTCACTTCACTCAGTGATGAAGCTAATGCTTTAATTCTTGAGAGAGAGAGCCTTTTCAAATTGTTCAGTTCTGCATTCATTTTTTCATGTATTCATTTGTAGGATGTGGGCATTCTTGGCTGGCACGTCACTAATTTCTTCATCTCTGTCTAAAATAACTTGAAATAGTAGCTTGGTGTATATTCGGTCTACTGAAGGTATTTTTTAAGCATGACAATTGAAAGCAAGATTTCACTTCCACTGTGATTGTAATAATGCCAATCTTTTACTCTTCTGTGAAAGTGTTTTGCATTTCAGGCTAAAATGAGAGAACGGTTTTAAAACCATGGACTGCAAAGGTTGCTGCATGCTTTGAAAACAAGTAATTTGATAACTGTTGTGATCGTGGTTACAGCGGTGATTGCAGATAAATTGGAGCTGGAGGGTTGTGTACAAAATGGAGCTTTGATTGGCAAAAAGTAACAGATTGATTTGTGGACCAGTGACCAGTTACCAATGAAGAAGGTCTTCTACCTGTCAAAAAATTATATATTTTGGTTCTCAGCTGAATAACTTAAGGTTGTGAACAAAATTCAAGAAGCAATTTAGACCTGGTTTGTTCTCTGCATAAAATACACTAAGTCTGAAGAAAACCAGTTTATCTATCTTTTAGTTTCTGTTGGCTGTGACTTTTATAAAAGGTATTTGGCTTATTAATTAAGTGAACTAGCCACCCACTGTCTCCTTGCAAACCAGTAGAGTCATCCAGAGATAGATGACTGAGGAGCAGTGTTCTGATCAGTTCAAGAATCATTAGAATCATGATGAACAATACAGATTTTAATGTAAATGTCTTCAACGGTTCATCTGGACTTGTATTTTCTTTACTACTCATCTTACAGCACAGAATGATTTAAGTAGTATTTGAATTGCACTCTGATTATGTATTCCTTTCTAAACAATACTAATTTGTCTAATATGTCGTCATCTTCATAATTTGGTCAGCATGTCTTGAGAAGCATGTGCCAAAGAGATAATATAGTGAAAACAGTTGTCAATTTGGTGATCATGGTTACAGAAAATGTTTGTTATTGAATCATATTACAGTAATGTGATTTGCCTCAAGTTTATTGAACAACTCCAAGTGCTTTACGTTGTTCAGAACAAAATTATCATAGAATTCTTAGGTCGACTGGCTTTTTATCACACTTCCAGGTCCACACTGACCCTCTGAAGAGCATCCTATCCGGAATCAGTCCCCTACCCTATCCCTGTACCCCTGCATTTACCATGGCTAATCCATCCAGCCTGTACATCTTTGGACTGTGGGAGGAAACCAGAACACCTGATGGGAATCCAAGCTGACACTGGGAGAATGTGCAAGTTCTACACACAGTAACCCAAGGCTGGAATTGAACCCTGGTCCCTGAGCTGTGCGGCAGCAGAGCTAACCACTGAGCCACCCTCATTTGTAATATTTATAGAACTTATAATATTTATAGATATTATAAACTGCACAGGTACATTTACACCAAGACATTGCCAACCCATCAGAAGCTAATTGGAGCAGATTGTCACTATTCAGCAACCTCCGAGGTGAAATGTCATTTTCTCATTCTTTCTGTGACAAGTGTTTGTTGGCAACTCTTGCTACTGAAAATCCTTGGCACTGGTAACTGACATTAGTAGCAATGTCCGAATTTAATTAGTTAGAGAGTTTGTCTAGTAGCTTTTAACTTGCGTCAGGCTTTGCCTAACGATTTTGAAGGAAAAGCCTTGGCTTGGGTTAGCATTCTAGAGCTGCACTTTTGAGGAAAGACCGAACCAAGCCGAAATATGGCTCAAAGGAATACTAAGAGTGTCTGCAAGCCACCATGTTTTTAAAAAAACCCTCCAACAGTTCAAATGTGTCTCTTCCTCCCGTAGTGGGCGGCACGGTGGCACAGTGGTTAGCACTGCTGTCTCACAGCGCCTGAGACCTGGGTTCAATTCCCAACTCCGGCGACTGACTGTGTGGAGTTTGCACGTTCTCCCCGTGTCTGCGTGGGTTTCCTCCGGGTGCTCCGGTTTCCTCCCACAGTCCAAAGATGTGCAGGCCAGGTGAATTGGCCATGCTAAATTGCCCGTAGTGTTAGGTAAGGGGTTAATGTAGGGGTATGGGTGGGTTGTGCTTCGGCGGGTCGGTGTGGACTTGTTGGGCCGAAGGGCCTGTTTGCACACTGTAAGTAATCTAATCTAATCTACTCTGTTCTCATTTGATTGAATGAGGCATTACTACCCCATCTCTTGCCAGAAGCATTTTAAACGGTCTTTTTTAGTGTTATAATTCTCCAGAATTTTCAGAATTTATCCTTAGTACAGCAAGCATAGTTAGAATTAGAAGGAAAACTCTCCGCTGATTAAGTCTTTATTAATGCAAATGAAAACTTTTTTTTGGCTGCAGGACATCACTACAACTTTTCTCAGAATAGTGAACTAGGCCCAACCATCTTCAGCTGCTTTACTGAAGACCATCCTTCACTCATGTCATTGTGCAAAACATCAGATGACATTCCCACTATGTTCAGCACCTGTTACCACCACTCAGATACTGAGGCAGTCCATGTCCAAATGCACTAGGAGGAAGTGAGGACTGCAGATGCTGGGGATCAGAGCTTAAAAATGTGTTGCTGGAAAAGCGCAGCAGGTCAGGCAGCATCAAAGGAGAAGGAGAATCGACGTTTCGGGCATAAAC
The DNA here is from genome assembly GCF_020745735.1 of Hemiscyllium ocellatum. Taxonomy (NCBI): domain Eukaryota; kingdom Metazoa; phylum Chordata; class Chondrichthyes; order Orectolobiformes; family Hemiscylliidae; genus Hemiscyllium; species Hemiscyllium ocellatum. The sequence goes on along the minus strand of NC_083414.1, from coordinate 50,302,857 downwards.
CCTTCTTCAGGAATGAGAAGGGTGTGCAAAGCAGGCTAAGATAAAAGATAGGGAGGAGGGACGTGGGGGAGGGGCATTGGGAATGCGATAAGTGGAAGGAGGTTAAGGTGAGGATGTTAGGCCGGGGAGGGGGTGGGGGCGGAGAGGTCGGGAAGGAGGTTGCAGGTCAAGAAGGCGATGCTGAGTCTGAGGGTTGGGACTGAGAAAAGGTGGGGGGAGGGGAAATGAAGCTGGAGAAATCTGCGTTCATCCCTTGTGGTTGGAGGGTTCCTAGGAGGAAGATGAGTCGCTCTACCTCCAGGCGTCGTGTTGCCATGGTCTGGTGATGGAGGAGGCCAAGGACCTACATGTCAATGGCGGAGTGGGAGGGGCAATTAAAGTGTTCAGCCACGGGGCGATTGGGTTGGTTGGTGCGGGTCTCCCAGAGGTGTTCTTTGAAATGTTCTGCAAGTAGGCGGCCTGTCTCCCCAATGTACAGGAGGCCACATCGGGTGCAGCGGATGCAGTAAATGATGTGTGGGGAGGTGCAGGTGAATTTCTGATGGATATTGAAGGATCCCTTGGGGCCTTGGAGGGAAGTGAGGGGAGAGGTGTGGGCGGAAGTTTTGCATTTTTTGCATTGCAGGGGAAGGTGCCAGGAGTGGAGGTTGGGTTGGTGGGGGTGTGGATCTGACAAGGGAGTTGCGGAGGGAGTGGTCTTTCTGGAATGCTGATAGGGGTGGGGAGGGAAATATATCCTTGGTGGTGGGGTCCGTTTGGAGGTGGCGGAAATGACGAAGGGTGATCCGATTGTATCTGGAGGTTGGTGGGGTAGTAGGTAAGGACTGGTGGCGATTGGAGGGGCGGGGCTCAAGGGCGACGGAGCGGGAAGTGGAGGAGTTGCAGTGGAGAGCATCGTCAACCACGTCTGAGGGGAATTTGCGGTCTTTGATGGAGGAGGCCATCTGGGTTGTTCGGTATTGGAATTTGTCCTCCTGGGAGCAGATGTGACGAAGCAATTGGGAATATGGGATGGCATTTTTACAGGGGGCAGGGTGGGAAGAGGTGTAATCTAGGTAGCTGTGTGAGTCAGTCGGTTTATAGTATATGTCCGTGTTGAGTCGGTCGTCTGAGATAGAAATGGAGAGGTCGAGGAAGGGGAGGGAGGAGTCTGAGATAGTCCAGGTAAATTTGAGGTTGGGGTGGAAGGTGTTAGTAAAGTGGTTGAACTGTTCAACCTACTCGTGGGAGCACAAGGTAGTGCTGATACGGTCATCAGTGTAGCGGAGGGAAAGGTGGGGGGTGGTGCCAGTGAAGCTGTGGAAATGCAGCAAGGTGATATCCAGGCTTGGCCTATGAAGTAGCATTCTTGCCAGACAAGTGGCAGACGGTGACTATCTCCAACAAGAGAGAATCCTAACCATTGCTTCTTGATACTCAATGGCATTGCCATTACTAAATCTCACATAACATCCATGGGGTTACCATCAATCAAAGAACTTAATTAGATTAGCTGTATAAATACTATGGCATGAGATCAGGTCACAGCCAAGAATATTGCAGCAAATAACTTGCCTCCTCACTCTCCAAAGTCTGCCTATCTACAAGGCTCAAGTCTGTTTGTGATTGAGTACTGTCCACTTGCCAACACGAGTTTGTGGTCTGCAGAACTGACATTAGATCTCCAATGGGTAATGAGTTTTTAACATCTTGAAATGAAAATCTTCAGTGAAGTGTTGTTGAAAGGTCCATTCTTTGCAAGAAGTATTTGATATTTTGGGCATAATTATATGTAATTAAAATTCCATCCAGAAGTATGAGCCACAGTATTCTACAGTGCAAATAGAGAGCTGGAGAGTTATGTCATGTCTTTTCCATTATTTATCCAGATTGTTTGGTCATTTGTTTCCTTTTTTTTCTTCAGCCTCATGTGAAATTATGATCATCAATGTACTTTGTGGGATAAGTTAAAAGTTTGAGAACTGTTGCTGTGACACTATTTTAAAAATACTGGTTTAATTTCTGCAAGTTTATAGTGGAGCAAATCATCCATGATGACTGCTACTAATTTACTTACCTTTTTCAGAAGATAACTTGGCACTTTAAAGAGCATTTGCAGTCATTCATAAAAAATTACAGCTTTAAGTGAAACAATTTTAAACTAATCAGAGTGTTTTGTTTAACCCAATGTGAAAGCTTTAGTTATGTTCCATAGGACCTCTCCCTCATCAGAAAATAAAACATTGAAATGTGAAATACTGAAAGTTGAAATGTTGTACATTCCTAAATTGTTTGCAAAATATGTAAGCTGCTTATGTTTTAAAATAAACGTTTATAGTGTTCGCTGCCACTTTTATTGAACCCTCACTGAGCGAGAATGTGTCAGGGAGGAAGGGAGTGACAAACTGTAAGCTTCAGGGTTGGGAGGGAAGCGGTGAGCAAGAATCGAACAGAAATTGCCAGATTGTCACAGGTTGCATTTCCTGATGTGACATCAGCTATACAACAAATTCAACATGGAAACCCTGACGCACAGTATACGTGCTGGCCTGACTATATATTTAAAAAGAAATGATGTCAAATGTACAAATTGAAACGGACTTGGTGTTCTAATGGTGATTATGAAAATTCCAGAGAATAACGCAATACTAAATTGTTCAAACCACTTTTGGCAAGAGATAATCACATTGCTAATGGTGCCTAATCAAGGCACAGTCACCTTTTTTTTTGCAAGATTTGTGAAGGTTTGTAGCTCAGGTTGAGGTTTAGGGAGTAGGTTTGCTCACTGAGCTGTAGGTTTGACATCCAGACGTTTCATTACCTGGCTAGGTAACATCATCAGTGGTTGACCTCCAAGTAAAGTGAAGCTGTTGTCTCCTGCTTTGTATTTATATGTTTGTCCTGGATGGGGTTCCTGGAGTTTGTGGTGATGTCATTTCTTGTTTGTTTTCTGAGGGGTTGATAGATGGTATCTACATCTATGTGTTTGTTTATGGCGTTGTGGTTGGAGTGCTAGGCCTCTAGGAATTCTCTGGCATGTCTTTGCTTAGCCTGTCCCAGTCGAAATGGTGTTTTTTTTCTTCCGTGTAGGGCTATGAGGGAGAGAGGGTTGTGTCTTTTTGTGGCTAGCTGGTGATCGTGTATCCTGGTGGCTAACTTTCTTCCTGTTTGTCCTACATAGTGTTTGTGGCAGTCCTTGCATGGAATTTTGTAGACGATGTTGGTTTTGTCCATGGGTTGTACTGGGTCTTTTACGTTTGTTAGTTTTTGTTTGAGTGTTGATGGGTTTGTGTGCTACAAGGATTCCAGGGGTCTTAGTAGTCTGGCCAACCACAATGCCATAAACAAACACACAGATCTCGATACCATCTATCAACCCCTCTGAAAATGAACAGGAAATGACATCACCACCAACCCTAGGAACCCCATCCAGGACAAACCTATAAAGAGAAAGCAGGAGACAACAGCTTCGCTTCACTTGGAAGTCGCCACTGATGTTACCTAGCCAGGTAATGAAGCATCTGGATACCATCCCGACAGCTCAGCGAGGAAACCTATACCCTGTGCAGGTCACTATTTTGTGAAAGGAATAGAAGGCAATCCCAAAATATTTGGGTGGTGTAAAACCATGTTGATAGAATGGAAATGAAAACACCATTCAGATTTTTTTCAAAAACCTTTATTCCTTGTGTGCCATGCTGGTTCAATAAAAAGTACATTAGAGAGAATATAAGATTCTTCCAAGCTCCTACAACATATGACCATGCAAGTACACACGCAAAGGAACTTGAGAATTTGGACTTGAAGAAATACAGTTTGTGAAGAAATAAATTGAAAATCATGAAAAGAAAGGGGCATGAATTGTTTTTTTTTGGCAGTGGTCCAGCATAAGATACCAGAGTTACCAGATTGAATAATTAGATTTAAAACAAAGGCAAAAGAGAATTTAATGATGTTGATTTCGTTTTTGGGATTAGATTTTTGAGGCAAGAATGGGGGCCAATATTCAGGGTCAAATTAGGTATGCAGTTGAAGGAAACCAGGGCAAATGCTATATGTCAGTAATTTACTTGTTCAGAAGATAAATTCTGAATTTTAATCATTTGGGAAAATGGGCCTGCCTTGTAAATTTGTCTGAATTATTGGTAAATGCACAAGTTAACGCTCCAAGAGATTTGCTTTCCTTTCCACAGAAATGACTGGTGCCTTGATTAGGCTCCATAAGCAGTTTGACAGTCTGATGACAAATAGTCATTCTGTTCTGAATGTAGATATTAAATATGAGCTATTTAGTTGCAGGGTTATATGGAGTGTCATATTTAGGTCATGTACCTGTTCCCAGGAATTATTGATGCATTTCAATCAGGCAAGGAGAAGAACTTTACAGATGCAGCGGCATGGCAGTCTCTGAAATTAAGACTAAGGAATCTTATTGGAGCTTTAACATTTCATATTAAAAGTGAGAATGGTAGCAGTGAAGGGAAATGTTTTGATGATGTCTTGGGTTCTTTTGAGTGTTTTAGATATTAGTCAAGAATTTACTGGGATATATGAATATTTGTAGGGACATTCCAAGTTTGAAGCTAAATGTTAGAGGTTAAGGAAGTATTTACTTTTCCAGCAATATTAACTTTGACTGCAAAAACCTCAACTTCCTGTTTTCATATTTGGGGGATAGAACCAAAGTGCTGACCTTGCCTCAGAAAATGAATTGCCATATAATTGACAAAAATACAAGAAACAGGATCAGGAGTTAAGCTTGCTTTGCCATTTTCTATAAGCAAGCCTGATGTCTGCCTAAACCTTGAAACACTAAAGGTCTATCTATCTTTAAATATATAAAACAACGGAGCATCCACACTATCTGGGAGTTGTAAAGATTCTCACCCCTTCGAATTATTAAATTGCTCCTCATATCAGCTACAAATGGTTAATTCTTTTATCCTGAAATAGATGTTCTAGATTACCCAGTAAGGGGAAACTACGTCCGTGACTATCCTAACAAGTCCTTCAGAATTTGCATACTTCAATTAATCTGTCATTCTTCAGAGTGTTTAGGCCTAATTTACTCAATTTTGGGAGTAAATTCCAACTTTCAACTCAAACTAATCTAGTGAGCTTTCAGTGTAATGAATCAAAGTATCTCCTTCTAGCTGTGTAGACAAAAATGGCACGTGGTCTTGTTTAAGCCTTTGCTAATTGCATCAATCCATTTCAAACCCTTTGCAATAAAAAATGGCGAGTTATATGCTTTCCTAATTGCTGTATCAGTTGGAAAATTTTCAGTTTATTGTACAATAGGTCAAAGTCAGCCACCTGATGAAGGAGCAGCACTTTGAAAGCTAGTGCTTCCGAATAAACCTATTGGGCTATAACCTGGTGCTGTGAGATTTTTAACCTTGTGCACCAATCCAATACCGGCTCCTCCACATCAAAGTCAATCTGAACATCAGTATTCAGAAGTTGAACATCTATTAAAAAAAAATTGTTTTATCTTGTAGAAAGGTGAAAAGTTCTCGTACTCCATGTTATACTCCATCCACAACATTGCCCACACACTCAATGTGTCTATATCCCTTTGTATGATCAGGGAATAGGCCTTTTTGGCTTTTGGGTCTGCTCTGTATTCAGTAAGTTCATGGCTGGTCCAATTGTGGCATGAGCTGTACTTTGCAGCCTGACTGACTTAACCCTGAACTCTCTTGCCAATCAAAAATCTGCCTAATACAGTCTAGCCATATATTCAATGATCTGGCCTCCCCATTACTCTCTGTTAAAGGGGCTTCTAAAGATTTAACAGTCTCCTTAGGAAAAAGAATCCTTCTTGTCTTTGTCTTAAATCATTTAGTTTTGAACTATGCCATTAAGTTATACAAACCTCAAACGAGGAAGTATCCCCTCAACATCTATCCAATCAAACAGTCTGAGAATCTTGTTTGAGTAAGGCCACCTTTTCATTTTCTAACCTCCAATGGTTACAGGTCCAACCTTTGCTCAAAGTCATTCCTTCCATGAACATTAGTAATATCTGTTCATGTTTATCTCACACGCATTGAATTTCCATTTTCCATTTTGTACAGGGAAACAGACTGGGTAGAATTTCTATTCCTTTAAGGATAAATCGGTACAAAAAATGTTAATTCACGGTATTGTTGTGAATATCTATATACCTATACTTACTTAGGCAATCACTTAAGCTTTCAGAAACTTCTAAATCTCGAATGCCAAAGATCAGAAGTAGTGGCCATTTTGACAGTCTTGTCAAGTTTCAAAAAAAAAGTTCGTAATATACTCCATGTGAAACATTGAAATCTAGGAATCAGATCAAGTATCGCAGCATTGAATTTTATGTTGCTTCGGCTAAAATTGAATTTTAAGACATTTTTAGTAGATAAGTTTGAAATGATTGGACATATGTACGGGCACGCTGAGTCTTAGTTATGTGAAAACTGTATATTGTGCTTCTAATTTAAGATTACTCTTGATTTAATCCGCTTTATTTAGGCATAATTTTATACATTGGATTTACCAAAAATATCCTGTTGTTTTCAAAACATTGGCTGGAAAAACAGCAACTGAAGGAATTTTAGTCCTAAGTAAATTACCATGTATTTGAGGCTTAACTTTGTCCACAGCTATAAAAATGATCGATTAATTAGTTTTAATTGTGTAAAGAACTTGTAAATCAGGTTACCAAATGAAAGCTATTGGAACTTTTATTTTGACCAAAATTCTCTCAATGGATAATGCAGGACCACTCATGGCAAGCCACATTCAGCAGATAAGATCAAATTGAAATAACATTGAGAAACTGTTAGCGTTTCAGATCAGATACTATAGACATTGGACTTCAGAATCCACTGGTAAAGGTGGCATGAGAAATTTAATATGAAATTAGTCATAATTTTATATAACTTACCTGGAAATGGATTTGACAAGACTAGTAAAGATGTATCTGTTTGTATGATATTTGGATATACAGAGGAAACTCAATTATCTGAAAATCTGATTGTCCGAAGGAGATCTCAAACTCCCGATAGAAACATTACATCAAAGATGTGTTTCCAACAAATGACTGACCTCCCGCCCTCTCTCTCCTCACACTTTCCCTGGAGTTCTACAGAGGGGTGTACCCTAAACCCCACCTTCCCCAGATAATCTCTCCAACATTGTGTGCTATTTGGAGACTTGTCACACAAAAGCAGCAACAGTAGTCTTGTTAGTGTACAGTCCAGCTGCCCTGGAGAGGGGGCGGGCGATGTTGCATGGGGCGGGGTCTCTCACGCTGTGTTATTGCCTTACCTCCTGAATGGGGAGCAGACTTTTAAAAACTCCGAGCTCCAAAGGAAAGGCCATTTGTAAGACTAAGTTGTTTCATGTTTAGTTTGAGTATTCCATTATTTCCAAGTTTTAAGTAATAGAATCATTAATTGTAAAAAAAAATTGAACTATCTAGAAATTTCTGGGTTGAAGAGGGTTTATCATATGATTTCTCAAATGAAATATCATAAGATGGTTGTTTATATATTTAGGAAAATTCAGTTGACTTGTGGAAAGTAGGCAACCAAACTCTTGAGAGGTAAGTAATCCGTTTTATGGCTTTAATTGCTTGACAAACTTTGTGGAAGAATTAAAAATCACACCACATCATGTTATAGTCAAACAGGTTTAATTGGAAGCACTAGCTTTTAGAGTGCTGCTCCTTCATCAGATGGTTAGTGGAAGAGGCGCTGCGCTGAAGGTTGCCTTGCAGCAGCAATGGCAGCAGCCTCTTATTGTTCTTCAATAAGCACCCAGTCAGTTGAAGAAAAAAATCTCCTAGAATTTGTCAGCCAAAAAAAATTGTCCCCTGAAAATATAGCCATGCATAGGACAAGCTGCACAGGCCTTGCTCAGTTGATATTGTCTGGGAACCTGAGAAAATTCTTAAATTAATATATTTTACTTGCCGTTAAACTCTGCTGAACTATTAATTTCATTTTAAGATGTCAGTTGATTCTAAATCTGGTTTAAAGGTCTGCCATTGATTCTATGGCTGTCAGCATTGTGATCTTGTCTCGACTCTGAAGTCTTAACTTGATCCTTTTGAATTTTGACCCTTAGCTCCACCGAGACTACTTCCATTTACTTTATTCTTCAAAATACATGTAATTTCTGCAGAATTGTCTTGTCCTGTATTTGGGTGTGAAGTGGTATTTTAATTCTAAGTATTAGCTTGGTTGTTAATCAGATTTTAGCCTCTTACTGTAAGCACAGGTTGTTTATAATAAAGTTAGTTTTGAGGTTACTGAAGAAACCTGATGAAAGTCTCCCTTTTGTTCTGGGTGACAGTAAGAAGGAGAAATAAATTTATTATTTTAGCGATTTAACTAAAACATTTTTACATTTTGGTATGGTATGTGGAGTAGTAGGACTTGATTTCCAGTACAGTCCTCCCATTAGAGTCATAACAAGCTGCATTTGAGTCATCTTTAACCATTTGCATTGGATTGGAATGGAATTAACTAGAATGACAAATAAATTGCAAGTTCAGCACTTCAGTGCTTGCTCCAATGCACCTTTGATTTGGTAACATGCACGTCTTTCTCAGACTGCATCTGTTTAATCTTCATATCACCTTTTGTTGCATTGCCCTGTTAATGTGGCTGTGGTGATATAGAACATGTTACATAATTAGATTAAGAAGTGAATCTCCGAATTAATTTTATCATTTCACAGATTATTTTAAAATTTTAATCAAAATAGCTCAAACAATAGTTGATGGTTCAAAATGTGTAGCTTGTGTACTAGCTAAATTAGTGTAAATGAGTATAAACTAGTGCTTTACAACGCACCTATTTATCTCTGTGCTAAAATTGTTTACCTTTCTCCCTTCCCTATTGCTACAGTGTATTGGTGAAATAGTACTATAACTTGGAAACTTTTGAGATCTGTAAGCAGGAAGAGTGGATTCATCCTATGTCCAGTGTGTCTTTTATGTTGTGCTAATCTAGTCTTTCAGAACCAAGTGCCTTTTTCTCCTTATTGATTTTCAATATCTGTGCTCTGCTTTTAAATGGTAATTTTCTATTTGTTTTATTAAAAACATTCTCCTCAGGTACAAAGAGACCTTCTAGCGAGTCTCGCTCTCTCTGGCATTCTTTCTTATCTCCCCCCACCAGTTTGGTGGTCTCGTATTGTTAACTAAGATGTTAGGTGATCTGCCTAGGCTTCTACATGTCAACCGCTGCTTGCAGCTTTGTAAAAATTACTTGTTTGCTTTTCTTGCCCTCACCATCTTCGATGGTGACAAACATCAGTTTAATGCCTTCCTAATAAATAGCCAAAATTAGAATTATGCAGAGAAGTAAACACAAACCTTGCTGCTACCACTTGTTGGCACGTCAGTGGTCTGCGTCGCAACATCTGCTAAGTGATGTTTTCAAAGTAATAAACTTGGGAATTGTTTATTCCCTAGTGTAACACGTTTGTTTCCTATCTAGTAAATATTGCATATATAAGGTCATATTTTGTTTATGGAAATCCAATACATAATGTCTCAAAGTCTCTAGAAGGAAGGTAAAAGTAATGAAAAAAACTTTGCATGAAATATGATTGAATATTGCCTTAGGGTTAATAGTAAATGATAAGATTTGAATCATCAATCTGCCGAAAAAGAAATCTACCTTATAGTTATGGTAGGGCTCACTGAAAACAAATATTGATAATATGTCTGATTGCTGTCAGACAGAATATTGCTAATACGTGAAAAGTCTTGCCTTTCCCCAAAACAGTACTCCCTTTTGTTGTTTTGATAAGAGGTTGTTTTCTGCAGTCTCAAATTAAATGAAATATTTAGAGCAGATCAGTGGCTCAAGTCAGTTTAGATCAAAGTGGTGCTGGAAAAGCACAGCAGGTCAGGCAGCATCAGAGGAGCAAGAAAATTGACGTTTCGGGCAAAAACCCTTCATCAGGAATCATTCCTGAAGAAGGACTTTTGCCCGAAACGTCGATTTTCCTACACCTCGGATGCTATCTGACCTGCTGTGCTTTTCCAGCACCACTCTGATCTAAACTCTGGTTTCCAGCATCTGCAGTCCTCACTTTTGTCCAGTGGCTCATCATCTCATTCAGTTCAAAATGTCCTGTGATTGGCATTCTGAAAGTTTCCTTCAAGGCATTTGCATTGCATCTCTAATAGTTTAAGACATAAGTCAGGCAGAATCATGATTCTTTGCAATAAAATCTGTTTTCTAGAATCATATATTGGACTCAACGTGGAAGCTATTCAGTTCATCATATTTCTGTCCATTGTTTGACCTGTCCAGTTAGATACTTTCTTCATCGTAACCGATTATTTTCTGTTGAAGCGTTCACTCAATTCTTATTTTGAATGTACTGTTCAGAGTACATTCCAGATCACAGCAGTCGCTATATATTTTTAAAAATTCTTTTGCATCTCTGGTGGTTTTGGCATCAGCCTTAAATCTGCACCTATGTTTACCAAACTCAGCTGGAAACAGTGTCTTCTTAATTACTTGAAAGCTTGTTATACTCTTGGGCACCTACATAATCCTTTAACATTTAAAGCCTTTATTCAAAGTAGAATAATCTCATCATTTCTAGTCTTTCCATGTACTCCTGAAATTATCTTTGTAAATCTTTTTGTACTTTATCCAAAGCCTTAATATCCTTCCCGAGTAGTGTCTAAAATTTGACTGCAAACAATTGGAGTAGAATATAACCAGAAACTACCAAAGTTTAATAATTTATTTGCATTGTGTCCCACATCTTTTATTACGAAATTTGCCTGACTAGGCTCCATTAGGGTTCCTAGTTAAAGGTCTAATCTCGCTGTGTGCACCGGAGCATTTCCAGTTCTGCATGCTCTATTTTGGGCCTGTTTGCATTCGTATTAAAGAATTCAGTCTCTGACATGACATGAAAACTAGGTGTTGTGAGATCCAATCTAGAATTCATAAAGAAAAGGCTACTGGACCAAAAGTGGTGTTAGAGCATGGAGAAAAGCTGGTTCCAAAGGTGATTTGAGACATTTGAAGAGATGTAGTTATGAAAATGGTAACTGGAATAGAAATAAACACCAAAGATCATATCCAGGAGGGGTTAGGACTTTTTGAGGAAAAAACAATTGTGAAACCAGAAGAAAGTAAAACCACCAAAGTTAATAGGAGCCAGGAAGAAAGATGAAATCTCCTGAGACACTGGACAGAGCCAAAAGAATGTGACCACCAATAGAAGAATGAAGAAAATTATTGGTGGTGTGAGCAGTTCCATGTAAGCAGGGCTCAGGCAGAGGTCCTGGTGGAGCTGAGAAGGAGCTTAACATAAAGCAGGGAGTTGTTAGCAATACCATTCGGAAGCTGAGGTGGAACCTTCAGGTAGTGAAAAAGTGTTTGCTTTCCAAGTCAAAGACGTTCGAGAAAAACGAGAAATGGAGTATGAAGGTTGAAGAGTGAAATTCCTGAGAAAGATTTGTGTTGAAGAGTCTGGTTGTGACACAGCAACCCACCCAGTTGGCAATTACTATCAAATCTGTGGGATTCAACTTGGCTATACCTGCCATTCAACATGCAGGATATTGTGCCCAACCAAAGTTCATTAGTAAATCTGTTTGTCTGCTGGTATATTCGAATGTTACCTTGCAATATCTACCTTGGGTTCTATTTTACTTGATTTGGAATTATAAATGTTGGTTGTACAAATCCATAAAATTGTATAGACTTCATTTGATTGCTAAAAATATTGGATTCCCAAACTTTATTTCGGTTGCTAGTCTGTAACGGAGTCATAATTAAATTTGGGAGTTTCATCCAAGGTTGTTTCAGAATTATAGAAACATTTGACTCATCATGTTCCCTAGCTCTTGTAGGAGCATCATGATTTAGTGACATTCACTTGTCTTTTCCATACCTTTTGCTATTCAAGTAATCATCCAGTGCCCTACTGACTGCTTCAGTTGACTCTGTCGGCATCACACTTCCCAGGCAATGCACTCTGGACCCAAACAATTTGTGTATGAAGTTTTTTTTCTACTTTGTAAATCATTTTAAATGTGAGCCCTCTCACTCTTGATTCTTTTGCAAACAGAAACACTTTTTTTTCTCACTATCTGTTCTATTCAAACTTGCCATTATTTTGAAAACCTGTATCAGATCTCGTCTTTCTTGTCTTTGCATCTAAGGGAACCATTGCAACATTTTAATCTACGACAGAAACTGAAGTTTCTCATCCCTGGAATCATCATTATAGATTTCTTCTGTATTTTGTCTCCAATGAGTTCACATCCTTTGCCAATAATTAAACACAATACTCAAGCTGAGGTCTAATAGTATGGTGTTAACCCTAATTATAAAGCACAGGGTACTTTAGGCTTTATATTTTGTTCACGCCACCTTCACTGATGTGTATGCACATATACCCCAGGACCCTCTGCTCTTGTACCTGCTTAAGCATTGTAAACCCTGTTTTTTTTCTGTCTGTGGTCTTTGACCAAAATACATCATTAAATTCCATCTATTATCTAGCTGCCCACTCTATAAATTTGTCTTTGTCCTTTTGTAATTCCACACTGTTGTGTTCCATCTAAAAGTTTAGTGTTATTCTTAAACTTTGAAATTGTTCCCTGCACACCAAGTTCCACTGATATAAGTATTAGGGTAAGCAAGGGTCTCACTACTATTAACTGCTGGGGAATTCCACAAAAACCTTCCACTTGTCTGCAAAATTCCTATTAACCACTGGCTGAATAATAAGAAACAGTAGTGTTGTATTTACATTGCTATCATCCCTTTTATTACATGAGCCACAACATTTTTCGCAAGTGTGCTTTGCGTGCTATATGGAATACCTTTTTGAAGTTCATACGTGCAATGCCTTAACTTTGTTCATAAGATTCTGTATCTAGGCACTTTTACCTAAGATGGGGTGTCTCCTGTGGCTACATTACCCTCTCCCTGCACTCCTGTGCTTTTATAGTGTGGTACATTTGACAATAAAATTACCTTCATTGAATCTTTGTTTCCTTCCTTTTAAAAAAAATTAAACACAATTTCCCCCTTTTGAAATCCATGTTAGCTCTTTTATTTTAAAAAATCACATTTCTCTGCATGACTACTAATTCTACCCTACAGATTTTGCTTCTAGAAGCTTGCCCACATTGAAGTTTAGCTGACAAGTTGGTTAGCTCAGGTGACTGGATGACTTGTTTGCATTGCAGTGTGAGGCCAAAAGCACGGGTTCGGTCTTCCTGCCACCTGTCACCAGGAAGGTCCAGTCTTAGCCTTGCTCCTCACCGGAGGCATGTTGATCTTCAGATTAAACTCATCACCAGCTGTTTGTTTAATGAGAGAACAGTGCTATGGTCCTCTGAAACTAAAGCCAAGGATCTCCAGGTTTTTAAACAGCTAACTTTGCCTGCCACGTTTAAAAAAAACCTGTCTCCATTTATCCTTATACCTTTTTGAAATCGAGCATTTAATTTTGTATATTTTGGGAGGAAGATTGAAAGGAGTTAATACCTCTTCATACTTCTCTACACCAAATTTCTTCTGTTGTATGTCTGCCCATTTTGCCAGTATACCTGTTGTAATGACATCTTTAACTTGCCTCCACCTTATTATTTGCATAATTTCAGATTCATGACATCTGTGAACTTTGAAATTATGCCCTGTGTATCCAAGTTCAAGTCATTAATATCTATCAAAGACAAGGTGAACAAAAAAGTGAGTGGTGGTGCATGAGCTTGGGTGAGAGATGAGATGCAAAGTGGCTGAAGGTTGGCAAAGGAGGATATTGCAACAAATGCATAGGTTCTGCAAAGTGAGAGAACAGTTTTAAACCAGTCAACAAAAAAAAAATGCATCGAATTGGGATCCAGAAAAACTTAATATGGAGAACGAATGTGTGGAGTATCTAGGTTAAGATGCATAAGTTCAGGGGCTTCTGTGTGAAAAATAATTGTGGGAAAGACTTGTATAACGAGCACCATTAACGAAATAAGTTAGTACTGAACAGTTCTGTTTATATTGGGGGGGATAAAATGCATTTGTGTTTAGCACATTTCAACATGTTTCACGTGATAAATTGAGGTGCAGTGACTATGAAACCATTTTATGTATTCTAAAACTCCAAACATAAATAAAACACTTTCATTTTTGTTTTTTTTAATGACCTAGGTCACCCCAAAATGCTTTACAATCCAGAACTACTTTGAAAGTATACTTTTTGTTGCAGTGAAAGACATGTACTAAAGAAAATGATCAATGAATTTAAAAGTCTAGGACAAGGGAGCATGACCAAGAAATTAGGTGAGAGCTTTTAGGAGTAAAAGCAGGAAATATTCCTCCCCACATATGCTGCAGTGGTTTGACATCTCTTCTACAAACAAAAGCTATGCTAGATTAATATGCTAGATCAGTTTTTTTTCTTGTGTGGGGTAGGGATGGCCTTGTAATATTACAGCTGGACTATTAATCTAGAGACCTAGGTAATCCCACCATGGCAGGTAGTAGCATTTGAGGTTTATAGTAGAAAAAGATGGAAATTAGAGCCTAATAATGACTACACAACCATTATTGTTTGTCAGGAAAACCCACCTGATTCACTATTGTCCTTTTACTGAAGGAAACTGCCATCCTTACCTAGTCTGCCATATGCATGACTCCAGACCTACAGCAATATGATTGACTCTTAACTGCTCTCTGGGCAGTTAGAAATGGGCAGTGATGCTGGCCTAGCCATTCATGCCAGCATCCTGTCAATGAATTTTTATTTGAAGAATTTGAAATCGAATTCTGAGATGCAGTAAAAAGAGTAATAGCTATTAAAAATCTTTCAGCCTTGCACTAATGCAATGAAAATGCTTAGCTATTGCTGAGGACCACAGCCAGGCAAATTTAGGGTAATTTAGAGCAGAATTGCACCCAAGTTATTTTAAAGAATAAAAATTTGCTGTTGTTAGCTTATGATTTTTGTTTCAGTTGGCACAATAAAACACCATGGCCTATGGGATATTCATGCTGTACAGTCTTGGTCTCCTTATTTAAGAAGGGCATAAATATGTTGGAAGCAGGTTTATTGGATGTGATTTTTTTTAAGGTATTATGAATTCTTTTATCTCTTAATTCCTTAAGTCCATAGCCCACGTATCAACAAAAATACAGGTTGTCATGTTGCTACGTGACAATACTGAACAATGATAAAGAAACCTCTTTAAACCAAATGTTAAAAATCAACAATTGGCCTTTTATGAAAATCTCATGAGCACTCAAAAAAACTTTGACCCTATTTTTGTCATCTCCAGGCTCTGAAATTTTGGTTTTCTACCTGTGATGTTCAATTATCTCCTTATAATCTTCTCTCGCCTCACATTTTATTCTCATTCCAAACCCCATATATTCACCTTTTTCCTACTCCACCCTTTAGTGGTGGAACATGATGTACAAAATTTATCAAAAAATATTATATAAAATTCTAGCTCGAGAATTGCTCATTTGTAATTAAGGTCTTAAAAATATTTTGGAGTTTGAAAAACGTTCAGACATTTAGGCCTCCTCCTCAAGAACTTCCCGACTAAATCCTTCCACCTCTTTGTTCTTTAAGATCACCTTTAAAACCTGGTTGGTTGTTCAATTCATTGGTCACTACTGCTAGTCATTATTTGCTTCAACATCACCTTTGTGTACAGCTGTGTGAAACTTCATGGGCAGTTACGTAATTGTAATGTAATATGGAAAGAAAGCCATATTTCACACATGTGGCTGAATGTTTTCAGATCAATTTAACCATCAAGTGAAGTATGAATTTAGCCTCGGAGTATCTCCTTGATGTTTGTGAGCTGCCATATCCTGTGTACTTGTGTTTGGATAAATGTTGATGCACTTAGTAAAACGAATGTCTCATTTTGAATTGCAGAAAACCAAGAATAAACTCTCAGTTGGTTGCACAACAAGTAGCACAGCAGTATGCAACACCTCCACCTCCAAAAAAAGAGAAGAAGGAAAAAGTTGAAAAAGATAAGCCTGACAAAGAGAAAGAAGTAAGCTCAAATGCAAGCAAAAAGAACAGCAATAAAAAGATAAAGTAAGTGGAATTATCAAACTATTTGAGTAGGTTCTGGTTTTTATATGTGGCAATAAGCTTTCTCTAGTTGAATTATAGATGAACTGAACGCTTTATCTATAATTTCGATTTTGAGGATTTTTTTGGGAGGTTTGTTAATAAGCCAAATAGGTTATGATCTGTCAGGTTTTACTCTCCAGTACTTGCTGACCGTTCAGAAGCATTGAAATAGTAGTAATGTTGGTGCAGCTTTCTCCAGAAACATACTGCAATGTGCTTAAATTCAAAAGGGCATGAGCAATACGATCAAAAGTAGCCCATAAAGCCTTTTATGAGAAAGTGAGGACTGCAGATGCTGGAGATCAGAGCTGAAAATGTGTTGCTGGAAAAGTGCAGCAGGTCAGGCAGCATCCAAGGAGCAGGAGAATTGACGTTTCGGGCAGGAGCCCTTCAGCGATTCCTGAAGAAGGGCTCATGCCCAAAACGTCGATTCTCCTGCTCCTTGGATGCTGCCTGACCTGCGCTTTTCCATAAAGCCCTTTAGACCTACTCTGCCATTCATTATAGCCGTTTTGCATTTTATTTTTAATATCAGCTCTACTTTATTCTTCTGTCCCTCTGTTATTTGTACCATTCTCATTCTTGATGCTGAATG
Source organism: Hemiscyllium ocellatum (assembly GCF_020745735.1). Taxonomy (NCBI): domain Eukaryota; kingdom Metazoa; phylum Chordata; class Chondrichthyes; order Orectolobiformes; family Hemiscylliidae; genus Hemiscyllium; species Hemiscyllium ocellatum. The sequence goes on along the minus strand of NC_083414.1, from coordinate 50,286,164 downwards.
AGTGAGTGAATGTATTCCACAGTTCGCTGGAGTAAAGAATTCAAAAGATTCATTGCCCTTGATGAAAACATTTGTTTCTCATCCCAGTCCTCACTGATTATGCCCTTCATCCTAGTTCTGGATGAGATGATCAGCTTTTCTGTTAAGCTGTTGAAGAATCGTATACATTTCAATAAAATGACTTTATATTCCTCCATATTCTCGTAAGATAGCCCTCATCCCAGGTATCAACCAGGTGAAAACTTGTGCCCCACCCCATCAACCGTTCCATGCATCTGCTCTTGGGTCCAGAGCCTAAAATCAATACATAATATTTCAGAGATAGTCTTAACAAAGCCCTACATCATCTCAACAACGCCACCTGTTCTTATACTCAACCACCTTGTAATAAAATGCCATTTGCCTTCCTACTGCTTGCTATATTTGTTAACTTACTGAATCATCTACAAGGGCACCAAGCAACTTCAAATATTAGTCTTCCCTGGTTTTTCATCTTTTCAAAAGAAAAACCCTCCCACTTTGGAAGGAAGAGTGAAAATTTCATGCTTCTTCACATTATACTCCATTTTTGTGCTTGTCCACTAATCTATATAAGCTGTATGGGGGCTCTCATTTTTGTTTAACTAGTGGCAGGCTGGCTTATGGTGTGCTTTCAGGTGGTCAGCAATGTGACGTGTAGTATAGGTGTACCATTCTCATCAAAAATTGTGCCAGAACAGCCGTGAACATTGTGGTAATGTGACAACTATGGTAATGTTGATTATGCATCATTATAAGCAGGGCAAATTCAACAAAGAAATCACAACCTGGCATTCCATTGAAAGCAGTTTTGTACCTCAAGGTATAGAAAGTGGCTTGATTTGTTTTTTTTGAAGTAGTCATCACAAATTTTGATCACTCAGTTTTTAGTATAAGTCTATTTTGAATTTAATGAATGATTAATGGATTATTAAATGTTAGGGGAGCATATTTACTGTTTAGGATTCCACTGGTAGATTAAGTAAAATCTAATTTTCGAAATATTTGTGCTTCGTCAAAAATTGTTTCTAGTTTTTTGATAATTAGTTAACATTTCTGTCATAGAATGCAGTATTGCTATACTTTGGAATTCAGTGATGACAGTAGTGTGGCTTTATTTTCAGGCCGAAAATGGAACTTGAAAAAGGACCTCCTAGTGAAATTAACAGTATACAGTCCGGGAAAGCTGCAACAAAAACTGACAGCTTACACACTTCAAGGTAACTTGTTCTAATTGCCTACCAAAGTGCAGCATGAAACATTTTGTTTTTTGACCTTAATTGGAGTGCTGATGTTCTTAATTAATAGAAAACAACTATGAACTTAGTATGGTTTAGAACTTGCTTGATGGATCTGGTAAGGCTGGAACACAACTTCTTTTCATAATACTCTGAGTAGTATCTCTTCAGCATCTTAAATTGATCAAAAGTAAAATCACCCCCTGGATCTGATCCTCTTCACATATGCATGCATCTTTGACTAATTATGTACTATTCTGAAATAAGCATTGGTGATGTTATTATCTCAGATAATCCAATATTTCTAACATCAGAAGTCTTACTTTTCACATATTGCCCTGGTGTTTCTGTTGAAGAAAGTAACATATTTCCATGGCTGGTCTTTTGTCATTTTGGGTTCTCCCTCCAAAGGCACTCCCATTAAAATCAGTGAGGCTACAAGATCATTGGTACAACTCTATTTGAATCAATGTTTTAATTTTTGCTTAGTCTGGAATATGGTACAAAGCTACCAGAACTCAGAGAGCACATCATTAATTGTTTTTAATAATACATTGATAGGATGCGGACATTGTTGGCCAGGCCAGCATTTGTTGCACATTTCTACTTGCTCTGGAGGAGGTAGTATTGAGTTGTTTGAATCGCTGCAGTCCTTGGAATTTTGGGGCAGTCACTGTACTGACCGGGAGTTCCAGGGTTTTGTTGCCAGAATTCCAGCATCTGCAGTATTTTCGTCTGTAATCTTGATTCAGTACTTGTTTTACATAAACATCGAGATGCATTTCAGGCAGAAAACTATGATCTCATAAGTTGAGACTATTCTGTCTTCACAACAAATTGAACATTGAAATATGTGACCTGATTTGTAGTTTCATGCAGTTTGACGACTGCTTTTTCAGTATTGTTAGCATTCAGAATTTTGCCCTTTGCTTCCCAGTTGCTGGTCAAGGGAATGAAGCTCAAAGTCAGGTGCAGTATGCCAAGGTACTTTTGTAATTCCTGGTTGTAAACATTAATTTAACATGGGAAGTATTGACCTACAGAGTCTAAGGTATAACAATAAAACAAACAAAAAAGAAACCATATTTATTGCCGTTTATTGTACCGCAGTCAATGATATACAGTTGTTTTCCAGAGTGAGATTAGCGACCTTGAAATGAAGCCAGTCTTATGAATAGATTATGTGGATGTGTCTACAAATTGATATGCTACCAGATTTTCTCCTAACAAATCATAGATTTGCACTAGCTTAAGTTCATTGCATTAAATGTATCTGTCAGTTCACATTCCTGACTTTGTAAATAAGGACAACATTCAAACGCTAGCTCAAAGTTACTAAAGTTTAATGGAAACCAGTTTAACCAAAGAAGATATTTTCAGTCATAGTCCTAGAGTCATAGAGATGTACAGGACGGAAATAGACCCTTCGGTCCAACTCGCCCATGGCTCCTGATCCTAACCTAAACTAGTCCCATTTGCCAGCACTTGACCCATCTCCCTCTAAACCCTTCCTATTCATGTACCCATCCAAATGCCTTTGAACTTTGTAATTGTACCAGCCTGCACCACTTCCTCAGGCAGTTTATTCCAGACTTACAGTCCAATCTTTTTCAATTTTGTGTTTTTCATGGAAATTTAGGTAAGGTCCAGAGATGAGGAGTCATTACATGAATTGTTTGAATTTATAAATTGTTGAAGATGTCACAAGGCTTAATATCTTGGAGAATAATGCACTAATAACTGGTTATAAAATAGATATTGAAACAGATCGCAAATCTATCCTTGTTAACATACATTAGAACCAGTGATTCAGTTGATCTTACACTTGAGAGCTTTGAATTCTGAGTTAGAATTTTGTGGGTTTGAGTCTAACATTACTGTATCTGCTTCATCTAGTCATAATTTGACAGGAAGTGTTTTGACAAAGAGACAGCAAGCCAAACCAAGTCAGCCTCCCACTCCCTGGATTTGCAACACAGTAACATTAAAACATTCATGACCCTCAAAATTGCTGAATTGTTCCTAACCAGACTTTAAAACTAACAGATCTTGGACACCCAAGATTATAACTTAAAAATTAACAATTTATTGTCAAGAATGTGACTTTAGCAGAACACAAACTATAAGGCAATCTAGTGAATAAATGTCTATTGGAATTGGAATTTGCTAGTTTGATAATAGTTTCAGTATTAGATGCCAGGCCTCCATGAAACAGTTTAATGATGGATTGTATTAAAGGCATTCAGGACACTATTTTTTACTTGAATTCCAAAGTCATTGGTCAATGCAAACAGCTTGCGCAGACCTCTAGCGATTTGTACTTATTTCATACAGACTCTGATTCTTTTCTCAGCCAATAACTGGAAAATAACTGGAGAGTGTGAAGTCAATACAACTTCACAGTCCAGCAGCTTCTAAAGTAAAGCTGCACCCTGTCTAGAGGCAGTTAAGTTTGTTTTCTCTTTCGTTCGTCAACATTGTGTGGTTGGCTGACCAACACTGGTCCTTCCTTGAATGACCAATTCAACATACAATGAGTTGCCAGCGCCTGCATCTCTTAAGGCAATAGAATTAGAGGGCTAGAAGGGATTGTGGACTTTGAAAGAAATGGATAAGCATTAATATTGTTGAATTGAATAGTAGAGCAGGATCAAGTACTGAATGGCCTATTTCTGCTCCAGTTTTGTGTGTTGTATGCCATGGGCCATATGTTCATTCCTCAGTCAATCCTCCTGTTTGTTTTCCTTATTTGAGGACTGCATCTTTTCTCAATTTTGTTTTCCAACTTTTTGAACCTCTGTAGTCATCCAGAACATGCCTGTCCAGTGACTCCTACATCTCATGAACAGATTTGAAAAAGCTTTTTGGCCATCTGTTTCAATATCTGTAGCTCAGTATAATTTCTTTTGATCCATGTTCTGAAGCACTTTTGTAATGTTCAATTATGTTAAAATGATGCATGAAGTTATGGTCATACTTCTGCTATGGTCATTACACATTTCATCTACCTATTAATTTTATTAAAATTAAAATCTTTTATCATCTCCTCTGTCTTCAAACCTACCACAGACCTTAGACTATACCTGTTCACTCAGAGGGTGCTGAAAATGTGTTGCTGGAAAAGCGCAGGTCAGGCAGCATCCAAGGAACAGGAGATTCGACGTTTCGGGCATAAGCCCTTCTTCAGGAATGGCTCCTGATCTCCAGCACCTGCAGTCCTCACTTTCTCCACTCAGAGGGTGGTACGTGAATGGAATGAGCTGTCAGAGGAAGTGGTGGAGGCTGGTACAATTGCAACATTTAAAATGCAGCTCGATGGGTACATGAATGGGAAGGTTTGGAGGGATATGGGCCAAGTGCTTGAAAAAGAGACTAGAGTAGGTTAGGATATCTGGTCAGCATGGACGGATTGAACCAAAGGCTCTATTTCCATGCTGTACATCTCTCTCTATAGACATAGGATCAGAAATTAGGCTATTCATACCATTGAGTCTGCTCCACTATTCACTCGTGGCTGAGAAGTTTCTCAACCCAATTCTCCCCACTTTGTCCCTTGATACTCAAGAACCAGTCTACCTTTGTCTTAAATATATTCACTGACCTGGTCTCCACAGCCTTCTGTGGTAACAAATTCCAAAGATTCACCACTCTGGTTGAAGAAGTTTCCCCTTATCTCTGTTCTAAGATGTCTTCCCTTTACTCTAAGGCTGTGCCTTTAGGTCCTAAGTCTCTCCTACCAATGGAAATATTTTCCCAACATCTACTCTGTCCATTCAGTATTCTGTATGTTTCAATTACGTCCCCCTCATTCTTCTAAACTTCGAGAATAGACACAGGGTCCTCAAACGTTTCTCATATGTTAAGCTTTTCATTCTTGGGACCATTCTCGTGCAACTCTTCTGAACATGCTCCATGGCCAGTATATCCTTCCTGAGATATGGAGCCCAAAACTGCGCACAATACTCCAAACTTTCTCCCTGGCTCTGCACGACGCTAGCTGTTCAAGCTGTGCATCCAGTTCCAAGGAGTCTTGAGCGTTAGCTTTTTGTTTTCCAGCTATTAGTTCTATCTAACCGGAGTGTTTCCAGAATTTTCTGTCTTTTCAGATTTCTGGCATTTGAAATATTTTGCTTTTTTTTGGATGAAAAGTCAAAGATCTATGGTGTTTCATTTGAAGAAAGGGTTTACCCAGTTTTGTGCCCAACATTACCAAATATAGATTAGCTAGTATTATTTGTTTGTGAGATCAACTTGTGCACAAATTGACTGCTGTACTTGTAACATAAGTGATTATTGTTCGGAGTATCCTTTTGTAGAGTAGTTTAGGATGTGGATATAGAGAACAATATTAATCAAGTTCTTCTCTGGTTTTATATGTAATCAATATCCTCATTGTAGCTGGCATAACATTTTTATGCATTCACAAGAAACAAAATACTAACGTATTAAAGCTAATCAAGGAATTTCTTGACATTTGATGAAGAATTCCTCTCAATTTTTTACTCTTCCAACAATAAGAAGCTTTCAGTGCAATATAGTGTTTGCCAACTTGAGTCAAACTAAGGATTTTCGTTGTAATGGGCTTTAACTGTTCTAAAATGTTAATTTCATGCAGATTTTGTGCAAAGATAGTGATTTAATGGAAATGTACTAACATTGAGTAAGAATTTTGTGGTACACCATGTAATATTTGACCAAAAAGAGCTGTGTTACTTTGATTTCCTTAGAACCGGGAGCATTTGATTTGGCAGGTATTCTCTGTTGTTGAATTTGGAAATTGTGAAGTGTCGTGAGGGATAAGAATATAGGTGAATTTTACTACGCATTGGTCAGGCTTTTATATTTGTAATGGGACTGCTGATTTGTAGACTGTAAAGCAAGAGTAACCAGGTCTTATTGAGAAGTGAGTTTTGAGAGATGGTATCATATTGGTACATCTTCCTGATCCGTTATCACTGGTGTATCAAGTGCATAAGTCTGGAGTAGGACAGTTGGATGTTGTGGTTATGAAGGTGATCATGCTTGATTGTTGATTTGACCCATTCACTATTTAAAGTATATTTGATGTATCTTAACAATACGTCGTAAGCTGCAGCCTAATGTCGAGTTTGTTATAGCATGGCATGTTGCAAGTTTCAGGTTTATGAAGGCTTATTCCTTTGGTGGTTATGTTGGAATGGAGTTTCTTAGATGACACATGTTGGATGTCTATATCTCCTGATTTGTAAACGTTACTGTCTATGTGATGTATAGCCCTTGTCTGAATGGAAGTATTTATAGAATGAATAACAAGCAGTCTTGTGTAAAGGGTTAGAGTAGATTTAATATGAACTTGTTTAGATGTCATAGAGTAGGTATTTCTAATGAGGGTTACTCCATGTTCTCAACTTCATTTTACTCACCTTTAATGGTTTCAGCATGAAAGCCCTTAAATGGCTTTTACATTAATATTATTTCCTTGCTTTAAAGAAATGAAATAATATGTACCTTGATGTGTGCTTTTATAAGTTGGGAAAGGTTTGTCAGGAACTCTTGAGCTGTGACTTTCACAAATATTGGATGTTGCAATTAAGAAACTTTGCTGTGAAATTATTCTTTTTTACCATACAAACATTTTGATTTTTGAAATGATACAATTCTTGTATTTACTTGTTTCTTTTACAGGCCCAAGCTGAAAAATGTAGACAGAAGTACTGCACAACAGCTTGCAGTGACAGTGGGTAATGTTACAGTAATTATAACAGACTTTAAAGAAAAAATACGTTCCTCTTCCACATCATCATCAACAGTCACATCCAGTGCTGGATCTGAGCAACAGAACCAAAGTAGCTCTGGATCAGAGAGCACAGACAAGGGTTCATCACGTTCATCTACACCAAAAGGTGAAATGTCAGCAGTAAATGATGAATCGTTCTGAGCTTTGCCAGGCTGCAGACCTGCACATGCAATGTGAAAAGTATAAATGAATACTTTTGACATTTTTTATGTATTCCCTTGGTTTTATATTTTCCTAACAATCATTTATAATGGATGTGCTCCTGAATCTACTTTTTTATAAATCTGCTGTGCACAATTTCCATGTACATTATGTATTTTGTTACATTTGACTTTTATTTATTACATTTGCAAATTCCACCCTTTCCAACATGTACTTTTTGTAAGTTTTGTTGCCAGCAACTATGCTGATTATTAGCAATTTTAGAAATGTTAAATATCTAACTGGTTTAAACAGAATAAAAGTTTGTTAGAAACCAACACATAAAACACTGGTGCTTAATACACTGTGAAATAAATGCAGCATTTAACGGATAAGATTAGGACAGTGCATTCCAGCAGAGATGATCACGTTCTGCAAACTATTGTAATGAAAGCTGTCTTGTCCTCAGGATTAACTCCTCAGAAACAGAAAAGACTGAGAAGAAGTACACTTGAGGCAACTGAACAATGGCTTAATTAGTTCAGTGTCTATTAAGCAATAGATGTGGGTTCCTCCTTACATTTACCTGAAAACTGTGTCATTGTGTGCTGTAAATGTAATCACTTTTAATGCTATAGTTTCCCAGCCACCTAACTAATCTATAGACACATTGCCTCATAACTGGCAGCATGATGCGATATTGACATGCAAACTGAAACAGCTTACCAATGGGGAAGAAAGATATTTAATCTTTCAGTGGCAATCCAATGCAGGACCCCTTAGCTAAAATGCATCTACTGCATTCTACTAATGGTAATTAATTTCTTTTTAACCAAGGAAGTAGATATCAGCAGTGTATACATATTGGGAAGCAACATTGATAATGACTAAGAATTTGTTTAATTTCTGAAGAAACAGTATTTTCACCTTCAAGTAAACTGCTTTAGTTATACTTGTACAATTAAAATATGGATTGGTCATTGCGACTTTAAAATTTTAGACATATTTAATGTCCACCCTCAGTTTTGAGCAGCAGCCAGCAACATTTGTATTTTACCCATTATTTCAGCATCTATTCAGTTAAAGCTAAATCTGTAAATCAAAAAGGGGGACAAACAATGGGAGCCGGATTCAGAAAGTTGTGCTGAATCTCTTGGCATTCCATAAATAAAAATAATTTGCTTCTGTTGGATGTAATAACAGGAAATCTCTAACCATGTGTGGAAGCAAATTGTAGCTTGGTATTCTTCTCAAGTCCACACTGTTCATGGCCATGCTGGTTACAGAAGGTCACTAAATTGTGGGTAATTTAAATTGTGGCACGTAAACCAACATACTGCAATTTATCCTGTCAGTTTGTTCTTGTACACTCCGTGTCATTTTTTTAATGACTGGCTTTGGCAGCCAATTTTGTTAAAATCCATTAAAAAGTTTTTGGGATTTAAATGGCATGTTTGTTTTCTGCTTTTGCCCCTGTTTTAAAAGAAAGTCCTTCTGTTATTAAACGACTAGTTTCAGTATTGGAAGTAGTGCTTCTTTCTTCATGATACGTTGAAAAACTCGATCATCATCTGATTGTAAAATGAATTATAAGCCTTATATGATGATGCAGAGGGTGTGATCAGTTATCTTGATTAATACTCAAGTGCATGATTTTACAGAGACCTTAACCTAGCAGTTGCATACCATCGCTCCATGACAGTACAGAGGTTTTCTACTAAGTACAGAGGTTCTCTCCTAAGTACTGTGGAATATTGCTTCCACGTTAATTGTAAGTCATGAGGAAAGATAAGTTAGCACTACCAATTGAGTTTCATGGAAGAAATTTATTCTAAATTTCAATTAAAATATAAATTACCTATTTAATACTATGGTATTTGTTGCATTTGGAATAACTCTTAAATTATCTAAAATACATTACGAAATGTATTGATTTTTAATCTTCAAGTTTTGATGTTAAAGTTGCATTTAATTATCAAATATTAAGTATTTATTTGATATTGTCACTAACAGGAAGATATTCCCATTGCTCCTTTAATATCTAAGTGTTGAGTGGATAGGTGACAGATGAAGGCTGGGATATAGTGTATACATGTCAGCCCCATGTAATAATTAACCAATTACTCCCTTCTATTAAGACTTGCGTAACTTCCATACTGTGATTTATCTTTGTACAAAACAATGCACTTAGATTTTGCAAACTTGGATGTTTTTCTTTCTTGTAAATTGGATGTTTTTCTTTCTTGTAAATTGTATTTCTGCAATTTAATACTTCTCTGTGCAGTGTTAATACTTAAATTGTTTGAAATAAAGTATACGCAAAATGCTTCACTTGATATTGTGGTCTCAGAAGGTGACGAACTTGAGAATGATTTTTATTTAAATATGATGGCTTTCAGAAACAAATGAACACTAGCTGTACAGATGATTCAGCATCAGAGTGGAAGATGAAGTTTAATAAATATTACACTGATGCTGGGACAGCAAAAACTGAATGCAATTTTCGTGTAATGTAATGAACCCGCAATCTATTGAAGAACTATTTTCATTTGGTTAGGTGCTGTCCTGTAGGGTAATAGCCAGCTTCCATGTGCTGCTTAGCCTAGTTTTTTTTTAACTTAGGACCTGACAGCTTTTCTGCAGTGCCTCCTGAATTGAAACTACACAGCCAAATAGGCATGTTGTTGATGACTTGGAAACTAGTCACTATTTTAATGTTATATTCTGTAGACTGAATTGGTGCACAGACTTTTTTTAAACCGTCTTTAAAGCAACAGTAATTCTGCAAGTTGAAATTGGTTAAGTGTTTAAATATAGTGAGCCACTTTCAAAGTTAATAAAACTTGTATAAAAACATTTCTAACTATTTCTGGAAACTCCTTATTGGAAAGAGTGGCACTTCATCTGCCTTACCAAAAATATTTCAGTCTACTTTTATAAACTATTGTAACTTAAATTATTGATAAAATGTTTGCTGGAAATATTAAAATGCTTGTAAGTAACTTGAAAGGGTTCGAGAGCCAACATTTAGAAAATGACAACGAACTGAACAGTTTTTTTAATGCGCAAGCAGTTCTGTTCTTGTGTATGACTTGTAACCTTTATTTACTGTGTAAAGATGGTTACATTGTTATTTCTTAGCTTTGTTCTTTGGAGACCCATATAGAATGCTTGTTTAAAGTGGCATAACATAATCTTGTGAATTTTGTTATTGTATTATACAAGGTATATTTTCATTTGCCCAGAAAGATGTCCTGTATAATGCTTTAAAAGTTTTTGCTCTGTAAATTAAATAGGGCTGACAGCGTGCTAGATTTGTTTTCTTTAATCTTCATGCTGGTGTGTTCATGGTGGTTTTGTGAGCTGGTAAAATTATTTCCAGGTCTTAAATGTTTTGGGGACTTTATAATCTACACTGCTTTTTGTCTAGCAAATAAAAGATGTTAATATATTCCTGTTACTGGCATGTGCACGAATATGTTATTAGAAGCCACTTTATTATTTCCTCCTTATCTGCTTCAAATAGAAATGTCTATTTATGAATTCTGCTTGTAGTTTTTCACAAATAAAATCGTTAAAATTGATTTAATTGTAATTTATTATTTAGTGCACACTAAACCGAAAGATTAAGATCGGAGTTGAGATTAAACATACACTATAATTAAACCTAACTAGTTTTCATTTATTCACAAGATTTTGCATTTGGTATGTTCATTCTGTATGTTAGAAAATTCATAGTGCTGTGTTACAACTACTTCTATCATTACCACTTCACATACACATCAGGCCAGTTGCCCTTTTCCTCACAAATTACTCCAGATTATAATTAAACTCCATTTTGCCCTATGCCAACTTCAGACTATTTAGATAGTAATTTACTTCTGGAAAAGCGATATCAATTCAACTTGCGGTAACTTTTTTTTAAGCATCCACACATCTGAAGAAATTGAGATGCTGTGATCACTACCAAATAAATAAAATTACTTGTTTTGTATATTTACAAAATGTGATGGATTAACATCTCATCATTAATACCAAACCTATTTCTCACACGGACATGGCATTCTGAATGTATTTGTAGAAAATAATATTTCAGATCAAACTCAGGAGTTATATGTCTGTACTGTTGCTTCTCTGGTAGTATAGTTCAATAATAGGTCTCTTCCCATTTTTTTTCACTCTCAGATTTGGGCAGCATTAGCAAGATAGGCATTTGATTCCTATCCTTAATTGCCTTTAACTGAGTGGCTTATTGGAACGTGTTAGAGGGCAGTTAAAACTTAACCACGTGTAGTCTAGACTGGGTAAGGATATTGATGAGCCAGATGGGTTTTTTTTTAAAAGATTCATTCATGGGGTGAAGGTATCACTTTTGTTTTTATTGCCTGGAGGGCAGTTAAGAGTCGACCACAGTTGGGGGTCTGGAGTCGCATGTCAGCCAGATCAGGTAAGGATGGCATTTTCCCTCCCTCAGTGGACCAGATAGCTTTTTCCAACAGTCAGCAATGGATTCATTGGACCCTTACATCCAGATTTTTATTGAATTCAAATTCCACAATCTGCCATGGTGGGAACTGGAGCCAGATCACCCAAACATTATTTGGATCTCTGTCTTGATAGTCAACGAGAAGACCACTGATCCATCGACTGCCCATACTTGCTTAATAATTGACCCAGTACTTTTCCAACAATAGATGTTAGGCTAATCAATTTTATTACCTGAGTTTTACATCCTTTTTTGAATAAGGGTCTCACATTAGCAGTTTTCCAATTCTCTGCTTCGCCAGAATCCAACAATGTTTGGCAAATTAAAACCAATGCACCTGCTATCTCTAGCTGCCTCTTAGGATCCTCGGGTGCAAGCCATCAGGGCAAGGGGGCTTATCTGTCTGTAGCCCCATTAGTTTATCTTATACTATTCCTTCAGTGATGGTTCTTTAGTATTAATGGATTATTTGAGGTATCTTCCACTGTAAAGATTGATATAAAATATCTTGTTAACTCCTCCGCTGTTTCCTTTTTCCCCAAAAACCATCTCCCCAGATTTATTTCCACAGACCTCTCTTTTCCTTTTTATATATTTAAAGAAACACATTGTCAGTTTTTATATTGTTTGCTAGTTTGCCCTCAGTTTATTTTCTGTCTTTATTATCTTCTCCGTCCTCCTTTGCTGGATTCTGAATTTATCTCAGTCATTGGGCCTCCTTTTAAATGTTTTTTCTTTCAACTTAATACTCTGTAACTTCATTAGCAATGATGGTTTATCCCTCTCTTAGAATCTTTCCTTCTTATTGGGATATATTTTTGGTGAAAATCATGAATTCCCTTTTAAATAGCTGCCACTGTTTGCTTGTCCATGAAGTTAATCTATCCATGAAGTTTGCTTTAGCGAATGATATCTCCATCTTAATTGTAATTCTCTTTTTATTTGAATTAAACACAATTGTTTCTGACCATTTTTCTCAAACTCTAACTGAATATTAAATTCAGTCATGTTAGAAACACTACTTCCTAGGGGATCCTTTAGATTAGATTAGATTACTTAGTGTGGAAATAAGCCCTTCGGCCCAACAAGTCCACACTGACCCGCCGAAGCGCACTCACCCAGACCCTTAGGTCATTTATTAAATCCATCTCATTATCCATTAGATCCAAAGTAGCCTGCTCCCAAACTGCCTCTATAGCATTTTGCTCGAGGAAACTATCCGTAGTGCACTTTATAAATTTGTTGTCATTGATACCATCTCCAATTTGATTAATGCAATCCACATGAAGATTAAAATCACAATTATTGCTCTATTCTTTTTACATACTCCTATTAAGTGTTCATTTACAACCTTTCCCACAAAGTGACTTGTATTTGGGTGTCTCTGCACTGCTCCAATATCTTTCCTTGCTGTTTTTTTTTAACCTCCACCCAAATGGACTGTACATCATCTCAAAACTGTCCTCGTTTCTTATTAACCGTGCTAACCCACCATCTTTTCCATCCTTCCTATCTCTCTGAAAGATCAAATATCCCTGAATGTTAAGTTCCCAGTTTTGATCTCTCTCTCTGACCATGTTTCTATAATGGCTATGAGATCATATTAATTTACATTGATTTGTAGCATCAGTTTGTCTACTCCAAATGCTTCATACATCAAGATACAAAGCCTTCAAATTTGTTCCATTATTGAATTACCCTACAATTTGATGGTTCCTTGGCACAATATGACATTTGCACATTTTATGCTTTCCTTTTACTTTCGAGTACAATCAACTCCATCTGAACCCATAGAACAAGACCACATGTGGGAGGTTAGTAAATAAAATTAAGAAACGTGCAAAGGCAGGCAGGAAACATGAAGACAGAATATTTTAAAAAAGATGCGAGATTGATGTCAAGAGAGACCTTGGCATCCTTATTAGTGGGTTATTTAAAAACTGGCATGCAGGTTGAGCAAACAATTATGAAGACAAATGGTGGCATTCATTTCAAGGATATTTGAGTACAGAAGAAGAGTTGCCTTGCTGTAGTTTTGTTTAGAGCTCTTTTGGAAAGCTGTATAAAGCTGTGATCATGTCTAAAGGATGTATTTTCCATAGAGGAAGTGCAACAGAGGTTCATAAATGATTTTTTTTTGCGATTTCAGATTAATTTTGAGGTAAGACTGAGGAAAATTGTAAAGAATTTCAAAGAATGAGTATCATATTGAAATTTACAGGAAATGACACGGTGAATATTGACATAGAACGTAGAACATTATAGCACAGGCCCTTCGGCCCTTGATGCTCCACCAAACTGTGTAACCAATCTGAAGCCCGTCTAACCTACACTATTCCATAATCATCCATATTTTTATCTAATGACCATTTAAATGCCCTTAAAGTTGGTGAGTCTACCCAGGCTGGTGACTGCATAGGACATAATGTCAGGATAAGGGGTAGGCCCCTTAAGACAGATGAAAAATTTCTTCAGTCAGGTGGTGGTGAATGTTTGGAATTCTCAAATTCTGGGGGGCTGTGAAAGCTCAGCCCCTTAGCATGTTCAAGACAAATTTAAAGATTTGCGAAGTCTACTGACGTCAAAGGATCATGCAGGGAAATGGCATGGAGGAATTGAGGTGATAAACTGTGATCTTGAATGATGTAGCCATCTTGATAGTTTGAATGGCTTACTCCCGTTCATATTCTCCATTTACCAGGATTGGTGCAGCTCCAATGACACATGAAGACAAAGATCCATCCAGCAGTGCACTTGATTGGCAGCCCCAACATCTTCAACATCCACTCCCTCCACCCTCAAAGCATAGTGACAGCAATGCATACCTCCTACAAAATGTACTGGAACAAGTTAGCTCCTCAGACAGCATATTCCGTCTCAAAAGTAGAACATCACCTTCTAAGTTCCCCTCCGAGTGACGCACAATCCTGACTTATAACAACATTGCCAGTCTTCCCTCCATTGGGTCAAAATCCTGGAACTCATTCCTTAACACCACTCTTCAAGAAAATAGTTCACCATCACCTTTCTCAAGAACAATAAACTGGAAATACCAATCATTTAAGTGATTTGAAATTTTCATACAAACTTGAAACGTAGAATTGTTGTATTCTTTAACCTTGCTTCAGTCTTCCTTACTTAAAGGACATTTTAACTTGTCCTTGCCAGATACTTTTAATGTATGCCCACTATCTAGAATGGCCCACCTGAACAAATCTGCAACTCATAATCTTATTACCAGACTGAAGTTTGTTACCAATATTGTGGGCGGCACGGTGGCACAGTGGTACAGTGGTTAGCACTGCTGCCTCACAGCGCCTGAGACCCGGGTTCAATTCCCGACTCAGGCGACTGTGTGGAGTTTGCACGTTCTCCCCATGTCTGCGTGGGTTTCCTCCGGGTGCTCTGGTTTCCTCCCACAGTCCAAAGATGTGTGGGTCAGGTGAATTGGCCATGCTAAATTGCCCGTAGTGTTAGGTAAGGGGTAAATGTAGGGGTATGGGTGGGTTGCGCTTCGGTGAGTCGGTGTGGACTTGTTGGGCCGAAGGGCCTGTTTCCACACTGTAAGTAATCTAATCTAATATAATAATTCCTTCTGATTGGTCAATATTGTTGCCTTCCTTCTGCACCTTTCAAATCACATCATTTCTATGAGGTATTTTTGGGTGATTTAATGCATAATGATGGTTTGTGTCACATCTCATGCATATACTCATTGCACATTCTTTTGGAAATCATTCTTCAAAATTGCCTAATGCCTACATGTTAAAGCTGTCAAAGAGTTTCTACTTATTAGAGTTCCCTCTTTCATGTAGACCTTTCACCATCTACCATATCAAGCTTCATAAGAATCTTATGTTTAAATTCAGTCTTCGAAACTCCAAATAGTACAAACCCAACCTTCTGAACCCCACCTCATAAGAAAGTCCCCCCCATACTCTGAATCAACCTGGTGAATCCTAGCTGGACTGTGTCCAATGCCAGCATATTGTTCCTTAGATAAAGGGCCAAATATTGTTCACAGTATTTCAGATGTTGTCTAACTAATGTCTTGTGTAGTTTTCGTGAGACTTGCCTATTTTGAGGCCAACAATTTATTCGCCTCCCTATTATCAGGTGAACTTAGAAACTTTTGTGATTCAAACATGAGGAATCTCAAATCTCTCTATCCTGCAGCTTTCTGCAGTCTTTCCTCATTTAAATAAATTCCATTCCTCCTGCCAAATATAATACTTTCCTATATTATATTCATTTGCAAAGTTCTTGCACATTCACTTGACCTGTCTATACTCCTCTTCAGACTTTTTGTATTCCTCACTACATGTCATCTTATTTTTTCTATTATCCATAAAAGTGGTGATAATACATTCATTACTGTAATTTAAATCAGTAAAATGTATTGGAAATAATTGTAGACAGTGTTGTTCCCTAGTTACAGGATGGCATCCTGAAAATGCCCTCTCTTCTGTTTGTTAGGCGACCCTCTCTTCATGCTAATATACCAGCCCAATCATGAGCTCTTTAGAAGTAGCCTTTATTGCAGTACCTTATTGAATATCTTTTGGAAATCCAAATATGTTATATTTATTTATTTGTTTCTTTTATTTAACCTGCTTGTTACTTCCTCAGATAATTTATTTGTCAGACATGATTTCTTTTTCATGAAACCATTCTGACTCTGCAAGTTTATCTTATGTATTTCTAAATGTTTTCTATTATATCCTCTATAATGTACCCGTAACACTTTCTGAATGACAGATGTTAAACGAACTAGCCAATAGTTACAATGTTTCTTGTCTCCCTCACTTTTTTGAAATTGACAATTTTCCTATCCTCTGGGACTTTTCAGAATCCAAAGATTCTTCGAGATTACTACTAAGGTATCACTATTTCTGCAGCTACTTCCTTTAAAATGCATCACATCAGGTCCAGGGAATGTGCTGGCCTTTAGTTTACGTAATAAATTATTTTTCTAGTAATAGTTACTGTGTTTATTTCCTTGGCCTTCCCTTTAGCCCTTTGATTAATTAGTATCTTGGAAAAACTGTTAGTGTCCTCTACCATGAAGTCTGGTATAAAGTATTTATTTAACTCATCTGCCATTTCCTGGCTCCCCATTATTATATCCACAGACTTGTTCTTCAATGGTCTGTGTTCATTTTGGCCTCTCTCTTTTTTAATATATTTAAAGAAGCCCTTAGCATTTAATTTTATATTACTTGCCAGTTTGCCCTCATAATTGATTTTCCTCCTTTTTCTGACATGTAATGTTGGCATTTAAAACTTTTCCAGTCCTCTGGTTAGTATTAATTTTTGCAACATTGCATGCTTTTTCTTTCATTTTGTAAATTTTTTAAAAAAACATCCTTCAATTTCAGTATCCAGAAAAATACTCCCATTTAAACCTGCTTTCTGGAAATAGTATTTAGTATGCAACATTGACTTTCAGGCATTCATTCTACTATTGTTAGAGGATCTTCGAGTCTATTTGTGAAAAATACATAGAATACTTTGATCGAGAATGTTTATTGCTTGCCACAAAGCTTAAATGTCTATGCTAAGCAATCTCCCAGTGTTTGCAGGGTCTACTTTACATGTGCATCAAATTATAGTTACTTAATCAATACTCAAAACATGTTTAGTACCTTCAACTGTTTGGTATTTAACACCTACCAACAGAATCCATTTGTTATGAACACTGACTATTTATTTGGGAGAAAGTGAGGACTGCTGATGCTGGAGATCAGAGCTCAAAAGAAGGGCTTATGCCTGAAACGTCAATTCTCCTGTTCCTTCAATGCTGCCTGACCTGCTGCACTTTTCCAGCAACACATTTTTAAGCTCTGCCTA
This sequence comes from Hemiscyllium ocellatum, assembly GCF_020745735.1. Classification (NCBI taxonomy): domain Eukaryota; kingdom Metazoa; phylum Chordata; class Chondrichthyes; order Orectolobiformes; family Hemiscylliidae; genus Hemiscyllium; species Hemiscyllium ocellatum. Next base: position 50,268,655 of record NC_083414.1, on the reverse strand, counting down.
TTTATTTGGAAAGATGTGGAGATGTTTGATATTAATTAGAATAGTTCCAAGGAATGGAGCTGGTATGGATTTAAAAGGTTATATTGAAAAGGCTGAGGTTGTTCTCAACAAGATTGGGTGGAGATTTGTAAAGATTGTGACAAGCTTAGATAAGGGAGATAAGAAAATGTTCCCATTAGCTGATAGATTCAGGATTAGATTTTAAGCAATAAATGAAGTGAGAATGTGAGGACAATTTTTTTTTGCAGTGAATAGTAATGGTCTGGAACTCACTGTCCATGAAGGTCGTGGAATCTAAAATAATCAATGGTTTTAGAAGAAAATTGGATGAGTACTTGAAAGCAATAAAATTGCAGGGTTAGAAGGATTGAGTGGTAGAGTGGGACTGATTAGCTGGCTCTGCAGGGAGATAGCATGGTTTTAACTGACAAAATGGCCTTGTTCGATGCTGTAAACCTTTCTGTGACTATGAATTGTCAAAATCAGTGGTCCTTTAATGTTTCTATAATTATGGTATTTATATTGCACTATTCATATCAAAGCTACATGCATTAATATATATTTAGCTTCCCTGTGCATTCTCATGTTAATCAAACTTTATTTTTTAAGTACAGAGGCTATTGTGAAGGCAAGCAATCTAAAGGTCAATCCAGATTTTAATTGCTTCTTGTCCTTAAGACTTTCCATTTTATATTTTACTGGGAATAGTTTTTCAATTTCCTGATTACTAGCAACCATTGGAAATTTGTGTACATTTTGAACTTGAAACACAATGGATGTATTTTATTGCCCTTTACTTATAACTGAGCATACATTTAGTCCAGTTCCTAAAGCAAACTGGTGAACTAATTGGCATTCGCAGATCAATTACTTTAAGAACATACAAAAAATGTCACACATCCCTTTTAAAACTTGTGGTGATTTCATAGAGGATTTAGTATAGTCTTTCATGTAATACCAACCAGTAAAATGTGAATTGGATTAAGCTCTTGAAGAGTTTGTGGATGCTTTCCAGATTACTGTGTGGTTCATCTTTTATGTGCTAAACCTAAGAAACTATTTAACTGTGCATCCTGATCAACAGAACATATTACCATGTAGTCTAGTATCTAACGCTAAAGTTAGGAAGCAATCCACTGTTGGAAATCTGAAATTGTATTCTCTCAGTAAGTTATTGATTTTTTTTGTTGAACTCAAGAACCCAAATGTAAGTAAAATTTATTTACCTTTATTGCAGATAAATCAAGTAAAAGTCGGACAATTTAAATCTGGATGCACAGACTCATATTCAGTGTCTGAAATTGATATGTTTGAACAGAAAAGACAGATTTTTCCTTGTGGCTTGACTTCTGTGTTCAATGAACAGATTAAGCTGCAGGGTATTGAAGCTTGGCAAAGCCCAGCTGTTCGGTACATAGTCTGCCAGATGATGTATTTAAACATTAGATTTTTATTGTTAAGTATGCTTGGCTTGTACTACAGAAGCATATGCTTTACTTGTGTCATTTTTAAAGAAGTTGTGCTGTCCCTGCCAGCGCAGACATTTGGGAATTACTGGGCATTGATCATTTGGACTGTCAAGTGCTGCAAAGACCTTTTACTGTGGGATAACATGCAGTTTGGCAAAGTTTGTAACTTTGTGGCACACTTGTCCCAGTTCCTGGGGAATAGTTGACTCATAATCGTGTTTTACGAAAACGAATGAAGTATATTTTGTTGATTGGACTGTGCAAGTACAACTGGATCTTCTCAAGCAAAACAAAAACTCCACAACTACCCTCTGTCCTTTCTCGGGCCAAACAACTTTGTATCCAACTTGCCAACTCACTATGGATTCCATGCGATTTGATCTTCTAGACCAACCTACAATGAGGTAGGTTATCATATGCATTTTGACATTCAATGACTTACCCTCATCAATTCTCTTCGCCACTTCCTAAACAAAACTCAAGTTTGAGACAAAACCTCCTCTGTGTAAAGCCATACTGACTATCACCAAAGTCTTTTCTCCAAATGTGAATAAATCCTGTCCCTAAGAATATTCTCCAATGATTTCCCTACCACACATGTCATTAATCGATAATTTCCTGGATTATCTCTGATGTCTTTCTTGATGGCCTCTGGTTGTTGATATTCAGATTTACTGTTAGGTTTCAGTATATATGGAACAAATAAAACAGAAAAGACGGACCATCTTTACTCTATGTATTGTGTGATGAAAAAGGCAATCGAGTTGTGCAAGGCACCTTGAGGATGTGTTGATAATATTAAAGAATTCTTCAAGGTGGGACCACGTTTGGAGTTCTGGTCACCCTACTGGTGAAAGGATATTATTAAACTAGAAAGAGTGCAGGAAAGATTTACCAAGATGCTACATGGACTGGAAAATTTGAGTTATAAGGAGAGACTGGATAGGAAGGGACTTTTTTTTTCCCTTGAACATAGGAGCCTGAGGGGTGACCTTGTAGTGGCATTTGGAATCATGAGGGGCATAGCTAAGGTAGATAGCCAACAGCTCTTCCCCATTGTAGTGAATCTTAAAACTAGAGGTATTGGTTTAATGCGGGGGGTGGGGGGGATACAAAAGAGTCCAGGGTGGGAGTCCAGAGTCCATAGAGGATGGTGAGTCTCCGGAATGGGCTTTCAGAGATAGTGGTGGAAGTGAGTACAGAAACATTTAGACAGGTACATGGATGAAATAGGTGTGGAAGGATATAGACCAAACGCAGGCACTTTGGGATTAGTTTAAATTGTGAAAACTGAGCAGATTGGGCCAAAGGGTCTGTTTCCATGCGGTAGATCTCTTATGACTTTATGACTAATTGCTGTTTCACTTTTCTTCGACATCAGGTACTGGTAATGGTTCTGCAGTAATCACTTTGACCTTTCTTGGTCTCTTCTTTGGTGTCTTTATTCCCTTGTTGTCTTGTGTCATCATCACTTCTGGCATTTAATCAGTCCTGCCCTATCACAGACCTACACTTCTGTTCCTTTGTTCTCTTCTTTATCCTATCTAGCCTCCTTTCCTATCCTGACTCTGTACCTGCTTATAAACTGTCAAATCACTAACTTCCAGTTCTGGTGAAAGGTTGTTAACTTGAGGTGTTAATTTTATTTAATCTGTATAAATGCTGTTTGGCCTGAGTGTTTTAACCTTTCTAATTTTCTACCAATTACCAGTATTCGTAATATTTTGCTTTGTAGAAATCCTTTTAGAAAGTGACATTGTTTGTTGTAATCTCATCTGGAATTAGTATTGTTAAGAAGATGTGGGTATACTTTGAGAGTTAAAAGCAGCAGAACTATCGAACACAGCATTAAGTATACTCAAAAAGGTAACAATGTAACACTGGGTCGAACAACTCGATTAGTTTGTTGCTTGGAGGCAAAAACAAATTCAAACTTGGGCATTCAGTTTAAATTATATCCAAAACATGTCAAACTCTAATCAAGTTTGAATTGAGTATATTGACAATCTTGAGGGCCAATGACACAATCTGATGCTCTGGAGTATCAGATCAGGGAAAGTTGAATAGTTGAGAGGACAACTGCCATGACCTAGCATGTAAACAGACTGCCTGAAAAATAACTCTCTTAAAAAGACATCTTTTCGATCAATAACCTGTAAATTCCGAACCAGAAGAAAAGAAGACACAGGAAGATCTGAAGACAAGAACCAAAAGCTATCTGGTTTTGAGATAAGAAATGTTGTTTGTAAATCTTAATTGGGAGTTTTATTGGATTAGTATTAGAGAAGGGAAGGTAAAAGATATGTTAGAGAAAGAAATTGTAAATAGTGGTTAGTTAATTATTCTCTGTTATGCTTTAAGAAATAAAGTAGTTAATTTTTACTTTAAATAGTTCTTGGCCACTTTATTTTTATAGATTACTGCATGGGATAATTCTTTTCTGTGTTGCTGGTTTAAATTAAGCAGGAGAGTTTACCCCGTGTTGTAACAGTATTTACGAGAACTGGAATATACTGAGAATTGGTATGTGGATTTATTCAACACATGTGAGACAATCTGCCCAGAATGCTATAATAGCTTCTTTACTTAATAGATTGTGTTCAATAATGCCACATCATTGATGCATCTTGTGACTTTACAGAGATTTACTTACACTATAAGAAAAGGTGTTGATCCAGATTGACAAGGATGGAGAGAAAATTCATTGTTGTGTAGGGATGCGGCATTTGAAATCAGCCTTTAGGTTATACTTGAATTGAAATGATAAATTTAAAATGTTTGATTGTATGTAAGCTATTACATTGAAATCCAAAATTATGTGATATCCTAAAAAAAATCAAGGCAAGAAAAAGATGAATAGTAATCTAATACAATGGTTAGAATATTCTCTAATCTTCAGTGACTCTGTGAGAAACTTCTTCTCCACCCCATACCCCGCCCTCCAAACCCCTCAAAAATATTACACTCTACAAGCGACATTCTAATGTCTATTGTGTATCACTATTCAGTGATAACTTTCCTCAAAAGCAATGGCAAGATGGGATCTAATTGAACATATGGAATACGATACATGGGGAAAGAGAACCTAAAAACTGGAGACACTTGTGCCTTTTTAAATGTTCTCAATTTTAAGAATTTCTGACCTCATTTTGATTTTTAAATAAAAAATGGAGATTGATGTAGGAAGGAATAATATGAAGCTGCATTTTTTACTTTGGAAGCTAAGCTAGTGCTTTGTTTTGATTATTGTGTAAACTTGAATTATACTCATCTTTATAATTTTATGAAAATTTATACATGTTAAACTGCATCTTATGTAGTAAATATCTTGTAACATTTCATGGAATAGAATGACTAACTGACAAAATTGAACATTTAGTTGTAGTGGGTGATTTTTGAGATGGGCTGAAAATGTGTTGCTGGAAAAGTGCAACAGGTCAGGCAGCATCCAAGGAGCTGGAGAGTCGACGTTTGGGCATGAGCCCTTCTTCAGGAAATGACGTCCTGAAGAAGGGCTCATGCCCAAAACGTCGACTCTCCTGCTCCTTGAATGCTGCCTGACCTGCTGCGCTTTTCCAGCAACACATTTTCAGCTCTGATCTCCAGCATCTGCAGTCCTCACTTTCTCCTCGAAGATTTTTGAGATGGTCAAATTATAGTGGGGAAGGTGTCAGGACTAAATGAATGAATAACTGGAAGATCAGAGATGGCCAAGTATTGGGAGGAGTTTTCAATGAGAACCTTTATTTGTGTATGGGGAAAGAGGCAGCCAGTGGAGCACAATGGTCTTACCTGAACTTTGGGAAGTATGAGGTTGGAGAAGTTAACCTAGACTTCCTACCTTTTTCTCTCTTTTTCTGGTGTCCTGGCCAATATTTGTCCCTCAGTCAATGTCATAAACATACTGTCTTGTCATTCACGCACTGTTGATTGTGAGAGTCTATTAGGCACAAATTAACTACCTTACGACAATGACCGTGCTTTAAAAGGCACTTTTTAAAAAATAAGTAAAGCACTTTGAGATATCCAGTGATCATGACAAGTGCAATATAAATGCAGGTCTTTTTTTTAACTACTGATTAAATGAGCTGCTGTATTACCATTGGCTCTAAGGGGGATTGAGTGTTACCACTTTACATTTAGTTATAAGAGTTGTTATGCAATGAGAAGGACTAAAATTAAATCACACTTTAAACGATTTATATATAACAACGTAATGGTTGGGATTTACAATTGGTGTGAACTTCAAAAATAAATTATTTAAAAATCCATCTTTTAAAAAAAATGTAATCATAATGGAGACATTTGAAAGCATTCCACCAACATAAAGTTACTTTTTGAGGATCAGATCGCTTGTTCAGCGGTAACTATTTTTCAGAACATTGTTGAAACATCCATTGTTCCTCAGTGGAAAGGGCTTAACATTCATAAAATTTCTAACAATGGCCCATTTGGCCATTCCAGAATGAGGTTGATTATCTACTTTAATGTTACTTTTCCACACTTATCTCCCTATGCCTTGATTGATGCCAATGGTATCCAAAAGAATCTATGGATTCTCTCTTCTTCAGGCTTAATGGTTGAGTTTTCAGATCCATCTCGGGTAGCGAACTCCCAAAGGTTTATCATCTGCTGAACGGAGAAGTTCCTGTTCATCTCGATTTTAAGTGGTCCACCCCTTTGTCAGAGACAATATTCCCTAGTTCTCAACTCATCAGCCAGGATAATCAATGTACTTTCATCTACCCTGTCATGTCCTGTGCAGATTTTGCAAATTTCAGTGAAGTCACCTCTTATTATTTGAAACTCACAAAACTTTAGGACTGAGATAAGGATTATGTCTTTGACCAGTGATAGGGGAGCCTGTGGGATTCCCCACCATGTGAAGGAATTGAAGCCAAAACATTGTATGTTTTCAAGAGGGACTTATGATTTAGAGGTGCCAGTGTTGGACTGAGGTGGACCAAGTTAAAAATCACACAACACCAGGTTATAGTCCAACTTGTTTATTTGGAAGCGCTAGCTTTCAGAGTGCTGCTCCTTCACTAGGTGGTTGGGCAGTATAGGACCTTAAGACACAGAATTTATCACAAAAGTTAACAGTGTGATGCAACTGCGATGATATATTGAAAAGAGCCTGGATTGTTTAAGTCTCTCATCTTTTAGAATGACCATATTGGTTTCAGTTGTAAATCTCAGAACTTCTTAAAGTTACATTCTCAAGAACTTTAACAATAGGTGCCATGTACCATATCAGCTCAGATAATACATTGAAGGTGTGAGGTTAAAGTCTGTCTCTCGGTGTCCCAATGGTCAGACTGATTCTTTTCTTTAAAAAGGGATTTACAGAGTGTTACATGGATTCATGCAATTTTTGAGCAAAATAAAATGTAATTCTGTAGGTACAAATTCACCCCACAAACCTTGTGTGGGGTGGGGGGGCGGGGTGGTGAGTGTCTATATGTGAGTGTAAAGGGATATAAGTCTGTGAGAGGGGACATGTGGGGGGGGGGGGGGGGCGGGGGCGGGGGGTGCATGTGTGAGCATTTGAGAGAGAGCTTGTGTATGAGAGGGGGTCTGCATGAGTCCAAGGATCTGTAGGAGTATGTGTGTGAGAATGTATAGTACAGTGGGGTCACCTGTAGTGTGACATGAACCCAAGATCCTGGTTGAGGCCATCCCCATGGAAACTGAACTTGGCTATCAGCCTTTGCTCGGCCACTTTGTTTTGTTACCTGTCCCAAAGTCCATCTTGGAGGATGGTCACCCAAAGGTCCGAGGCTGAATGTCCCAGACTGCTGAAGTGTTTCCCGACTTGGGGGAAGGAGCACTCCTGGCTGGTATTTGTTGTGCAGTGTCCATTCATCCGTTGCCATAGCCAATGTGCCATGCCTCAGGGCGTTCCTGCCTGCAGCGTATAAGATAGACAACATTGGCCGAGTCAAATGAGAACCTGCCACATACATGGTGGGTGGTGTCCCCACATGTAATGGTGATATCCGTGTCGACACGCTGACATGTCTTGCAGCATCTGCCATGACAGGGTGTTGTCCTGAAGGCTGGGCAGTTTGCTGCAAACAATGATCTGTTTAAGGTTTGGTGGATGTTTAAAGGTGACAAGTGGAGGCACGGGGAAGGTCTTAGCAAGGTGCTCATCCTCATTGATAACGTGTTGCAGGCTGTGAAGAACATGGCATAGTTTTTCAGCTCCTGGGAAGTACTGGACAACGAAGGGTACCCTGTCAGTTGCAGCTCATGTCTGTCTCCTGAGAAGGTCATTATGGTTAGATTTAATTCAGAAAGCAGGAACAGGATACGGAGCTGAGTCATTAGCTATCGTATTGAATGACAGAACAGGCTCAAAGGGTCACATGGTCTACTTCTGAGTTCTATGCCTCTGATCAACTTATTCTCAGAGCAATCCCACCATCCCAAGGATTAAGCTGGTGAACCTCCATTGTAGTCATCCTATGACAAGTGCCTATATTCCAGGTGCCTATCTCTCAAATGTTTGATACAATTGCTGCAAAACATCTTTTCTCTTGCATCTGGTGGTGTCTGCATGGTCCAAGTTTCATAGAATCCCTGCAGTGCTGAAGGCCATTTGGCCATGGTTTACTTTTTTAGAAATCATTTAATTTTAACAACTATTAAGTTATAAATTCTGCTTGTGAGGAAAATGTGCTTGATTTCAAACAACCTCTGCCAGTTAACATTAAAATTAGTAGGAACAGGTAGGTCACACTATCCTAGTTTGAGGCTATGTTCAGAATGAACATGTTTAACCAAAGATTCTGGTTCCGTGCTATATGATTCTATCATTCTATTATACAGTTTTTGTTCAAACTTTTGTTCAAAGAGTAGCTATAATATTGTAATGTATATTCACTAATACATTTTAGAATTTTTGATTTTCTTAAAAAATATATTAGAGATATACAAAAGAAATCTCTCAGGCAATTTTACAATAAGTGTTTACAATGTAAACATTGGCTCCTTAGAGAATGAGGCTGACGGAATACTAACGGGAAACCAGGAAATGGCAGAGGAGTTGAACAAAATACTTTGCATTAATCTTTAAAGTTGAATATACAAATAGCACTCCAAAATGACTAAATAATCAAGGAGCAAATGGAGGACTGGAAATAACTACAATAATCACTACTAGTGAAAAAGTGCTAGGGTAACAAATAGAACTAAAGACTGATAAGACCTTGGTCCTGATGGGATGCATTCTATAATATTACAAGACGTAGCTAAAAAGATACTGCATGCAAGATGGTAATCTTCCCAGAACTCTTACATTCCAGAAAAGCCCCAGAGGATTGGAAAATAGCTAATATAACACCTTTTTATTTAAAGGATGTGGACAAAAAAACAGATAACTAAATGCTAATTAGCTGACATTTGTTATTGGGATAAGTTAGAATATATTATAAAGGATGTCATAGCAGAGCATTTAGAAACACTATATGATCAAGCATCATGAGAGAAAAATCATTCCTGACAAATTTACTAGAGTTCTTTGAGGAGGTAACAAACAGGATAAGACAAAGGGGAAATTTGTCAGGCATGATTTTTCTCTCATGATGCTTGATCATATAGTGTTTCTAAATGCTCTGCTATGACATACTTTATAATATATTCTAACTTATTTAGATTTTCAGAGGCATTTTCTAAGTACCACAAGTTAGGCTACTTTAATAAGGCAAGAGCCCATGGTGTTGAAGGTTATATATTTGAATGGATAGAGTATTGACTAACTAATAGAAGACAGAGAGTTGGAATAAGGTGGTGGGGGAGAGCAGAGATTTTCTTAATGGCAACCTCTAACCAGTGGAGTGTCACAGGGATCCATGCTGACATCACAAATATTAACAATATGTATTAATGGCTTGAATGAAAAAAGAAATGTACTGTTACCAAGTGTTTGGATGATACAACATTTTGGAGGGAAAGTGGTGAGTTTGACACAGTCTGCAGAGGGATTCAAACAGTAGACAGTTGGCAAATGGACCATAATATGGGAAAATGTGAGGTTATGCACTTTGGCAGGAAGAACAGAAAGGCTGAATATTATTTAAATGGAGAAAGGCTGTAAGAGGGCGATAGCACAGGGGGATCTGGGAGTCCATACACATGAATCATAAAAAGCTCACATCCAAGTTAAGTACTGTGAAAGGTGATTGAAATGTTGGCCTTTATTTCAAAGGGAATAGAGTACAAAAGTTCTGAAGGTTTTGCTAAGGCTATTGCTAGTCAGACCATTGCTGGAATGCTGTGATCAGTTCTGGACTTTTTATCAAAACAAAAATGTCTTAGCATTGGAGGCAGTCCAGAGAAGTTTGAATGAGACTGGTCACAGAAATGGAGGGAGTGGCTTAGGAGGTTGGGCCTGAACTCATTACTGTTGAGAAGAATGAGAGGTGACCTGATTGAAAAAACATAGAAGTTTCTTAGGAGACTTGGCAGGAGGTTGATTTCCCTTGTGGGAGGATCTCACAGCAGAGGGAAACAATCACAGAATAACAGATTGCTCATTTAAGGCAGAGTCAGAGACTCACACAGCATGGAAATAGACTCTTCGGTCTAACCAGTCCACGCCAACCATGTTCCTAAACTAAACTAGTCCCACTTGCCTGCTTTTGGCCCATATCCCTCTAAACCTTTCATAAGCATGTACTTATGCAAATATTTTTTAAATGTTGCAACTGCAGAGATGAGAAGGAATTTCTTCTCTGTGCGTAGTGAATCTATACCAGAGAAGACTATTGAGGCTGTTTCATTAAGTATGTTCAATGCTGCAGTAGACATTTTTAATCAGCAAGGGAATCGAACGTTGTAGGGAAAGGATGGAAAAGTGCTGAGGAATGTCAGGTCAGCCATGATCTTATTGAATAGTGAACCTGACTTGGGCTGAAATGCTTTCCTGCCTCTTCCCATAATTTTTGACTTCCTTGCTCCCGTTTCTACTCTTCCATTGTACTTTTGCAGAAATTATCTTAGACATTTTTTTTTCCATGAGATGTGAACATTGCTGGCAAGACAAGTATTTAATTTCTGACATTCAATTCACTGCTCCGTCCCGGTGGTATAAGTTTATTCCCCATGTTCTTAGGTAGGTGAATCAGATTTTCCTGCCTTTATGACAATGGAGGAATGGTGATTATATTTCAAGGCAAGATGGTGTATGACTTAGAGAACATTGTGGGTGACACCATTTCCACATGCCTATTGTCCTTATTCTTCTATTTAATAGAAGTTGCTGATTGGGGAGGTACTATCCTTGACTAATTGTTGTGCATCTCATGCATGGTACACACTACAGCCACCATACGCCATTGGTGGAGGGAGTAAATGTTTAAGCTGTGGATGGTGCCATAATTAATGTGCTGATTTGTTCTGAGTATTGTCAAAACTGATTGTTATTGGAGAATTTTTCTCATCTGAGAAAGTGGAGAGTATTCGATGCCCCTCTTGACTTGTGCTTTGTAAATGGTGGAAAGGCTTTGGCGAGCAAGGAACTGAAGTACTTGTTGCAGAATACTCAGGACATGATCCTCTCTTCCCTCTTCAGAAGAAAGGGACTCACCGGACTCACAACATAACTCTGCTTTTTTCCCTACAGACCAGTTTGTCCAGTAATTTCTGTCAGCTATTTCTAACTTAGTTTCTCTACCCTATTCCTCTAGTATATTCTTATCAAATTCTCTTCAGCGAAAATCCACTTTTTCTGAAACGCCACACTGGTGTAAAACATAACAGGAAATACCTTTCTAAACTGTCATTTATTTTGATATAATCCCATTTTTTTATGTTCTCTCGTTACTGATTTTCCTACTCATGTCAGGCGACTGACCGTGTGGAGTTTGCACATTCTCCCTGCATGTGCGTGGGTTTCCTCTGGGTACTCCGGTTTCCTCCCACAGTCCAAAAATGTGCAAGGCAGGTGAATTGGCCATGCTAAATTGCCCATAGTGTTAGGTGCAGGGGTAAAATGTAGGGGAATGGGTCTGGGTGGGTGTGCTTCAGTGGGTCGGTGTGGACTTGTTAGACTGAAGGGCCTGTTTCCACACTGTAAGTAATCTAATCTAATCTAATCTAATTATTGGATCATTCAGAACCTCACTTTTCTCTTTTTTTGTATTTGAACTCTTTGTTCCAAGTTCATCTTCATCTCTTTTAACTTTTTTTCCCTCTATGACTTCTGACAATAGACAATAGGTGCAGGAGTAGGCCATTCTGCCCTTCTAGCCTGCACCACCATTCAATATGATCATGGCTGATCATCCTTAATCAGTATCCTGTTCCTGCCTTATCTCCATAACCCTTGATTCCACTATCCTTGAGAGCTCTATCCAACTCTTTCTTCAATGAATCCAGAGACTAGTCCTCCACTGCCCTCTGGGGCAGAGCATTCCACACAGATACCACTCAGGATGAAGAAGTTTCTCCTCATCTCTGTCCTAAATGGTCTACCCCATATTTTTAAGCTGTGTCCTTTGGTTCGGCACTCACCCATCAGTGGAAACTTGTTTCCTGCCTCCAGAGTGTCCAATCCTTTAATAATCTTATATGTCTCAATCAGATCCCGTCTCAGTCTTCTAAACTCAAAGGAATACAAGCCCAGTCGCTCCAGTCTTTCAGCATAAGATAGTCCCGCCATTCCAGGAATTGACCTCGTGAACCTACGCTGCACTCCCTCAATAGCCAGAATGTTTTTCCTCAAATTTGGAGATCAGAACTGCACACAGTACTCCAGGTGTGGTCTCACCAGGACCCTGTACAGCTGCAGAAGAACCTCTTTGGTTCTATACTCAATCCCTCTTGTTATGAAGGCCAGCATGCTATTAGCCTTCTTCACTACCTGCTGTACTTGATGCTTATCTTCATTGACTGGTGTACAAGAACACCCAGATCTCTTTGTACTGCCCCTTTACCTAAATTGATTCCATTTAGGTAGTAATCTGCCTTCGTGTTCTTGCCACCAAAGTGGATAACCATACATTTATCCACATTAAACTGCATCTGACCACTCACCTAACCTGTCCAGGTCACCCTGTAATCTCCTAAAATCCTCCTCACATTTCACCCTGCCACCCAGTTTAGTATCATCAGCAAATTTGCTAATGTTATTACTAATACCATCTTCTATATCATTAATATATATTGTAAAACGCTGCAGTCCCAGCACTGACCCCTGCGGTACCCCACTGGTCACTGCCTGCCATTCCGAAATGGAGCCGTTTATCACTAGTCTTTGTTTCCTGTCAGCCAACCAACTTTCAATCCAAGTCAGTGCTTTGCCCCCAATACCATGCGCCCTAATTTTGCTCACTAACCTCCTATGTGGAATTTTATCAAAAGCTTTCTGAAAATCCAGGTACACTACATCTACTGGATCTCCCTGTCCACCTCCAGAGTTACATCCTCAAAAAATTCCAGAAGATTAGTCAAGCATGATTTCCCCTTCATAAATCCATGCTGACTCTGTCCTATCCTGTTACTACTATCCAGATGTGTCGTAATTTCATCCTTTATAATAGACTCCAGCATCTTTCCCACCACTGAGGTCAGACTAACTGGTCTATAATTTCCTGCTTTCTCTCTCTCACCTTTCTTAAAAAGTGGTACAACATTAGCCACCCTCCAATTCGCAGGAACTGATCTTGAATCTATCGAACTCTGGAAAATAATCACCAACGTATCCATGATTTCTTGAGCCACCTCCTTCAATTCCTGAAAAAGGGCTCATGCCCGAAACGTCGATTCTCCTGCACTTTGGATGCTGCCTGACCTGCTGCGCTTTTCCAGCAACACATTTTCACCTCCTTCAGTACCCTGGGATGTAGACCATCAGGCCCTGGGGACTTATCAACCTTCAGACCTAACAGTCTCTCCAACACCAATTCCTGGCAAATATAAATGCCCTTCAGTTCAGGTCCTGGTAATTGATCAACTTGCCAGATGGAACTATTTTTCTTATCTACTTTTATCAAAGCCTACATCATCTTGCAAATCCTTATCAGGTCACCTCTTAACCACATTGCTCCAGCCACTGCCTAAGCAATGAATCATAAAATTCTGGTGATCTCTCAGTCTCTATCTCTCTCTCTCACTCTCACAACAGCTGTTGAAGGAGAGAAAAGCTACAACAAAACCAAGACAATTAGGGATGGGCCGTGAATACTCATTTAACTAGGAATGAATTTTAAAAAGCACAGAACAGGGACACTGAGGCAGCTATCAAGAATATTATGAACAGGACTGATTAAATGGCAAGTTAAAGTAAAAGATCATCAAACAATGACCACAAAGTAATTCAATGTAAAGTGGCTAAAGGAAACAGACCAAATTACATCAAAGCTAAAAATTCTGAAATGTGCAGTTCTAATGTCAGTTTAAGAAGGGACCTAACACAGATAGATTGGGAAAGGCAATTGCAGGGTGAAGCAATAATTTTCTAATTTCCAATAGTGAATACATTTCAGAAGGACTTCATTAGTTGTTAAATGTTTTGGGGAGGCCAAAAGTATAAATGGTGCTACATTATTGCAATTCTGAGAAAACGCGACCACTATTGTTATCTCTTCCTGCCCTCTTCCATTTCCCAACGCTCCCTCGGTTGTTTTTGTGGTTTCCTGGCCTTTTCCTTCATGTTGTTTTTCAGGCTGGGGAATGCAGCTCTATCACAATACATATTAAAAGTGTACCAAATGCTTATTCATTAAGACCCCTTAGAACACTCGTTCTAACTCTAGACTGCCTTACTGTTCACCATCAGTGTTTTATCAGTGCTGGCAGATTGGCAGTAGGTTTAAAAATTTATACAGATAATTCACACAGTTCCATTAACCTTTCAATTCCACCCTAGATAACTAAGGGCTGTACACTACCCTCAATGCCCTTAATTCTCCAAGAAAGCAGATTGCCCCTATTTCCAAGGGCAATTATGGAAGAGAAATAAATGAACATTGACCCTACCCATTGATAGTCACATCATGTGAATGAATTTTTAAAATTGCTACTTTACATAATTATAAACCTACAGGATTTAGCCTTTATTGTCTCATATACTCAATGTATATGGTGGAAAGTTTATACACCACCACTTACAGTGCCATTTAAATACAAAGGTACCCAGGTACAGCTTTTTTTTAAGCAACAAGATTAGATTCCCTACAGTGCGGAAACAGCCCCTTCGGCCCAACCAGTCCACACCGACCCTTCAAAGAGTAACCCACCCAGACCCATTCCCCCTCTGACTAATGCACCTAATACTATGGGCAATTTAGCATGATCAATTCACCTGACTTGCACATCTTTGGACTGTAGGAGGAAACCAGACCACCCGGAGGAAACCCACGCAGACAGGGGGAGAATGTGCAAACTCCAGACAGACAATTGCCCAAGGCTGGAATCGAACCTGGGACCCTGGTGCTGTGAGGTAGCAGTGCTAACCACTGTACTGCCCTGATCTTTGAAAATAAAGAAATAGAATATCCAGCATTGCAGAAATGTAAGCTCAAAAGAATGGTCTTCTCACCCAGGCCACACTAGACTTGACCTTGAGGATCATGAAGCTGGAAGCTCACTTCAGACTGCCACCCCAGACTAAGAGCACACCATGCTGGGAAGCCGCTACAATAGACAGGGATGCCACCAGTTGTCAGAGGCTGGAAGTTGTTTGTGAGACATTTAGACTGGCATTTGCAGAATGTCTGAGAGAAAGCTAGGGTGTAATTGCAGAAGCTGGCATTGATTTTGGTAACATATGCATTTTCTTAATAGTGTGCAAAACTGAATAAATGGCTTTGGTGTTTCAGGAACAGATCCTTTACACAAATACTGCAGATTTGAGAGTAATGGGGGAGATACTTACTTCTTTAGCATTTTTTGTCTGTGTTTGCATTAACCAATATAATTAAAATATCAATATTAAAAAGAATTAATCCACTTGTGTTAACCCAGCTTTTACGAAGAAATAACTCATCTCTGCATTTCCAATGGATTCAGACTGTACATGATCTCGCATGTAATATATGCTATCCAACACAATCTCCTGATGGATGGCCATTATTTACAAAATAAACCTTTTAGAATGTAACATGGACTTGAGAGATAATTCAACAAAATTCTTGAGCGTTGATTTGATTTTAGATTCTATACTGTTCAATTTTGCTCACTTGCATTTTATATCCTTGTAACGACACAGATTATTACACTCCCAAGATTTCATGATATGCCTCAGTGCTACAAGATATGGAGTTAGCATCATTCTCCTTCCTTTTCATATGGGGGAGCAGCTGGTCATGATACTTAATTTGTAAGTTATACTTGAGCATCATTGTCTGAGAATAACAATTATTAACCATGACAATAAACTGTAATATCTAAATATCACAACATGCCGCTAAATGCACTATATTTGATATCACATTAAATACAGGTGAGGGAAAGATTGTCTTGAGTCATAACATCAAACTTTGGTGAAGCAGCAAGTCACGCTTTGTTCAGACTTATCCTTAAAACTTCCTTTCTTGCAAATGATTGAATAACGTGAACCGCTTGAATGGCTAGTGCTGAAAGTATCAGTTTTCTTTTCAGTTTGTCTTTTGTCTATTCCAATTCTAGCTTAATGCTGACCTATGCCGGAGGGGAGATTTTATTACAGTTCTATATATGTTATAGCGTACACTCTCAATCTAAAGTTAGATCTAATTACCGTACTTTTAAAACTGGTATTTGACAATCTGTACTTAATTGACTTGGGAAGTTTTGTTTTATATTTACAGGAATGCTTAACCACTCATTTAAAAAGTTGAGGCTGACATTGATTGAGTACATTGTAATATGGTTTGTCAAACGGAAAGGCTAAAAGGCAATATTTTCACTTAATTCTTTGAGCCCTAGCTGATGACACCCAGCTCTATCTCATCACCATCTCTTTCAACACCTCCACTATTGTTAAATGGTAAGTTGCTAATCTGACATCCAGTACTGGTTGAGCAGAAAGTTACTCTTATTAAATATTCAAATATTGAAGCCATTCGTTGCAATTATTTGTTTCAAATTGTTTTCCCTTGATATTGAGTCCAGGCTTCTATCTAGCAATGAGTAAAAAGTGAGGTCTGCAGATGCTGGAGATCAGAGCTGAAAATATGTTGCTGGTTAAAGCGCAGCAGGTCAGGCAGCATCAAAGGAACAGGAAATTCGACGTTCAGGCTTATGCCCGAAACGTCGAATTTCCTGTTCCTTGGATGCTGCCTGACCTGCTGTGCTTTATCCAGCAACACATTTTCAGTTCTATCTAGCAATGGTCAGAGACCAAAACAATGTATTCACAAACTCGGTGTCAAATGGGACCCCAAGGTGAGCTTCTGATCAAATATTTAACACATCGCTCAGAAGTCTTATTTTTACCTCTGTAAAATCGTTCACTTTGGCCCATCACAGCTTATTTGCTGTTGAAGCCCTCATTCATCCTTTTGTTACCTCCAGGCTAGACTGTTCCACTGCAGTCCTGGCTTGTCTCTGACATTATACAATCCACAGTTTTGAGGTCATCCACAGCACAGCTGTGCACTCATACCAAGTCCTGCTCACCATTGGTAGTTGTTCACCCCCTTAACTTGACATCCAGTCAAGCCTGAGTTTCTAACAGGACAGTGTTTTTGTTCCAATGTACCCTTTGAGGCCTACTCTTTGATTTTCTGAAGTTATGTTTGCATTTTCACGAACTCCTTTATTAAGATATGCAGTCATGTCGTAATATTCTTTCCTGTCTTCATATTTCATATGTGGTGGTTGGACTCTCAGAAACATAGGTTTGGAAGAATTCAATATCCTTATAATGCCCAGTTGGGCAGGAAGACAGAGATCCAAAATAACTTTTTTTTAATATTAACTGGTCCTGGGGAGCATTGCTTTACAAGGAGACCATGGAGTGCAAGTTCATTGTTTCTTGAAAGTGGAGTCGCAGGCAGATAGGATAGTGAAGGAGGTGTTTAGTATGCTTTCCTTTATTGGTCACAGCATCGAGTATAGAAGTTGGGATGTCATGTTGTGGCTATAAAGGACAGGGTTTAGGCCACTTTTAGAATATTGTGTGCAATTCTGGTCTCTCACCTATAGGAAGGATGTTGTGAAACTTGAAAGATTGGAGGATTTGAGCTATTGGGAGAGGCTGAATAGGCTGGGTCTGATTTCCCTGGAGTCTTGGAGGCTATGGGGTGACCTTGCAGAGGTTTGTAAAGTCATGAAGGGCATGGATAGGATAAACAGACAAAGACTTTTTTCTGGTGTGGGGGAGTCCAGAACTAGAGGGCATAGGTTCAGGGTCAGAGGGGAAAGATATAAAAGGGGCAACTTTTTCACTCAGGGTGATATGTGTATGGAATGAGCTGCCAGAGGAGGGGTAAAGCAACCTCTCCCAACATTTCTGTGTCTTTCAATCCACCACCTTAAACATTCAGTCTGCCACTGATCACAGTGCAGACCATACACAAGGTGCACTGTAACAACTTGCCAAGCCTCTTTCACTAATACCTTCCAAATCCACTCCAAATCACCTTGAAAGACAAGTACATAAAGGGATGGCAATACCACTACTTGCAACTTTCCCTTTGAGCTTCATCCAAGCTTGAAGCTATATTGCCGTTCCTTCACTGTTGTGAGGTCAAAATCCTGAAATTGTCTCTCTCACACCTTTTAGGTGTATCTACACAAATGGGACAGTAGTGGTTCATGAAGGTACCTCACTACCACTTTCTGAAGGGATATTAAAGATGGTCATTAAATGCTGGCCTTGTCAGTGATGTTTATGTCCTAAAAAGCAGCAATAATAAAAGTATACCTTTATCCTTTATGAAGCTTCTTAAAACCTTATCTCTGAATAAGCTTTGGCCTGGTGAACAATCTACTTAAGTTGCTAAGTTTAGTACTTTGTTTTATAATGTCTTGGTGAAGCACCTGATGGTGTTTTATTCCATTAAAGGCACCACTATTGTTATTTTGTCTACCATTAATTACATTCTATGTTAATTACTTTGTTTAAGCCATAATAATTGTTAGGCTGAAAAGTTGACCACTCATCCAAGGAACTGTGGGCTAAACCTCACTTTTGACAGTTTGTGTGAACATTTCCCCACAGTTGAATTTTATTCGGCTCCACCCAAAGCGCAGCTGACGCACTTCATGACGGTTTAATGTTAATTTCAATAACCCTGATCATTTCATTAGATTCTGCAGCAGCTGAAGATAAAGCGAAGTAATATTTTTAATATTATTTAAGAACAACATCAATTTGCACTGTAGCGTAGATCTGCATTCTTTCTAATTTCACTTTGGCAGTCTCATTTTGTATAGTTTACTGACTTGTTAATTGATATTACTTTGTTGAAGCTCAATGGATGAATTTACTTTGAAGAAAGCGTTTGGTACACTTGCCTTCATTGGTCAGAACATTGAGTATAAGAGTTAGGACATCATGTCATGTGTGTACAGGACATTGGTGAGGCCACTTTTAGAATGTTGCATACAATTCAGGTCACCCTTCTATAGGAAGGATGTTGTTAAACTTGAGAGGGTGCAGAAAAGATATACAAGGCTGGGTTGGATCTTTTGAGGTAAAGAGAGAGGCTGAATAGGCTAGGGCTTTATTCCTTGGAGCATTGGAGGCTGAGGGATGACTTTTTGGAGGTTAATAAAATCATGAGTAACATGGATAAGGTGAATAGCCAAGGTCTTTTTTAGGATGGCTAAGTCCAAAAGTAGAGGTCATAAGTGTAAGGTGAGAGGGAAAAGATTTTTAAAAAGGTGGTGCATGGATGAAATGAGCTCCGAGAGGAAGTGGTGGAGGTTGGTACAATGACAGCATATAAAAGGCAACTGGATGGGTTCCTGAATAGAAAGGGTTTAGAGGGATATGAGGCAAATGCCAGCAAGTAAGACTAGGTCAGATTGGGATGTCTGTTGGTGCGGACGAGTTGGAGCGAAGGGCCTGTGGTACAATCGTCTTGTATAACTTTATGACTATGATTATGATTATGACTTTATGATGTGCTACTAAATGACACTAAGCTAGTTTCATTTCTGATCTATGCTGATTGCCTGAATCTTGGTTGGAGCTGTGTAATACACCCTGTGTCTCCAGATTTGACTGAAAGAAAAAAAAGTCACTCGATCACTTCTGGAAAGTGTATGCTTTGGCATTAGCTGATGGGATTTGGGGCAATTTAGATAATTCCCAGAACTGAAAAAATAACCTACCAGCATTGACCTGATAAGGCATTCACTTGGGTGAAGTCTCACCTGGAGGTTTGTTGGCAGACAACACCAATACTATAAACTGTTAATTTTTGAAGAGAGGAATTAAGTATTGCAATGCTAAGAAAACTAGTGGTTTTAGGTTTGGTAATGATATCAGAATGCTTAAAATATTCTAAGTAACAGCCTGATCTTGGCAAAGTACCAGAAGGGGAAATATTTGTACATTGAGAAATTATTCAACGCAACATTGTTTCAAAAAAGTTCCAAACTATTTCAATGAATGAAAGAGTTTTTCAGCCAAAGCTCACTGAGTAGGTACTGAACTGAGGAATGCATTTTGTTTTGAGCATTAATTAACATATTGCAGACAATAATTCTGTGTATGTATATGTTTGGAGTATAGAAACCTTAAGAAAATGTTTTAAAATCTACAAAAATGGTCTATGTTCACAACTGTTGCACAGAAAAGTCCAAAAACAATGCTGCCAAATATTTCATACACTTTACATTTAAAACTTGCCTGAGTGTGTTTGGTATGCTTTCGTTTATTGGTCAGTTCATTGACTACAGGAGTTGGGAGGTCATTTTGCAGCTGTACAGGACATTGGTTAGGCCACTTTTGGAATAGTGTGTGCAACTCTGGTCTCCTTCCTAACGGAAAGATGTTGTGAAACTTGAAAGGGTTCAGAAAACATTTATAAGGCTGTTGACAGGGTTGGAGGATTTGAGCAATAGGGAGAGGCTGAATAGGCTGGGGCTATTTTCCCTGGAGTGTGGTAGGCTGAAGGGTGACTTTATAGAGGTTTACAAAATCATGAGGGGCATGGATAGGGTAAATAGACAAGGTCTTTTCCTTGAGGTGATGGATTATGAAACTAGAGGGCATACATTTAAGGTGAGAGGGGAAAGATTTAAAAGAGACCTAAGGGGTAAATTTTTCACGCAGAGGGTGGTGCATGTATGAAATGAGCTGCATGAGGAAATGATGGAGGGCAGTACAATTACACATTTAAAAGGCATCTGTATGGGTATATGAATAGGAAGGGTTTAGAGGGACATGGGCCAAGTGCTGACAGATGGGACTGGATTAGTTTGGGATATCTGATTGGCATGGACAAGTTGGACAAAGGGTTTGTTTCCACACTGTACATCTCTATGACTCTATGTGGATAATTCACAACACTCACTCCTTATGTCTAATGCATAAACTTTTAAGAAGTTGTTGGAAAAAATGTGACTTTACACTTCCAAAGGGTCTACAAGGTCTTAAACAGCACTGCAATTAGGAAGGAAAGAAAATCCTTGAAAACAATTCTTAAATATTTACTTCAGAGAAAGGATTCAGGCAAACCAATAAAAGCAGAGGCAGATTAGCATGTATATAATATCTATCACTAGTAGAAGCAAATTACTCACTTTTGATGAGTAGACATTGTAAAGTAGGAAAGATGGGTAATTTGTACATAATGAGACCCCATAAATAGCATTGAGATGAATTACCAGATTACCAGTATCTTGTGATTTTATACAGTCATAAAGTCATAGACTTTACAGCACAAAAAAAAGGCCCTTTGGCCCATCGGCTCAGACACTATCATCAAGCACCTATTTACTCGGTTTTATTTTCTAGCACTTTGTTGTAACTTTGCAGGCTATGACATTTCAAGTATTCATGTAAATATTCTTTATGTTGTGTTGAGTTCTGGAACTCCACCACACTCCGGATGAAAACAATTCTTCCTTTAAATCCTGTCTAAAGTTCTGTGTCTTACAGAAAACCAATGACCCTGTTATTGATCCCTCCAAGGGTGAAAGGTTTTTGCCTATCTATGGCACTTGCAAATTTGTATACCTCAATCAGGTTCCCCCTCAGCCTTCCCTGCTCCAAGGAAAACAACTCCAGCCTATCTGTCTTCATATCTGAAACCCAGGCAACATCCTACTGAATGCCCTTACACTCTGTCTGCCTAACAATCACATCCTTCAACAGTGTGTCAACCAGATTGCATGCAGTACTCCAAATATGGTCTAAGTAATGTCTTGTACAGCTCCATCTTAACCTCCTTGGTTATGCATTCAAAACCTTGATTAATAAAGACAAATATCATAATGCCTTCTTCACCACCTTACCTACCTATCCTGTTGCCTTCGAGGATCTGTAGTCATGCACAACAAGGACCATTTTGACCCTCTGTACTTTTTACCATTCATGTACCCTCCCTTGCCTTGTTGGTCTTTCAAACATACATCACCTTACACTGGTTAAATTCCACTAGTCACTGCGTGGTCCATCTACATAGTCCTGTCATTTAAGGCTTTTTCTCCTCGTTACTAACCAGAATGCCTATTTTCGTATCATCTAGCAACCTACTGATCAAACCTCTCACATTCATGTCAAGATCATTAATGAACAATACAAACATCAAGCACCACGTCCTACATATGGCAGTGGATACAGGCATCCAGTCACAAAAATACCCTTTCAGTATCACAATCTGCAAATTGTCACTAAGCCAATTCTGGATCCTAGATCTCAAGACTAGTACCTTCTTGACTAGTCTCCCACACGATCACCTTTATCAAAGGCCTTACTGAAGTCTATGTAGATTACGCCACCTGAACTATCCTCATCTACATACCTGGATGCCACCTCAACAAAACTCAAACTTGTTAGGCATGAACACCCCTGACAAAGCCATGCTGACTATCCTTGATTAATTCTTGTCTCTTCAAGTAGAGATTAATGTTGTCCTTCAGAATTTTTTTTATGATAGGTTCCTGACCACTGATGTTAAATATTCTGGCCTGTAGTTCCTACCACCCTCTTTGAATAATAGTATAACATTATCTGTCGTCCAATCCTCTAGACCCTGTCCTGTGGTTCTCACTATCTCATCTCAGCTGAAGTAAACATTATGAAGCAATGTTGTTCCTTGGACGCGTAGGTGAGAAAGACAACATTGAAGAAAGATAGTCAGAAGATGTAATCAATAGTCAGGTTATCAAGACATATGGAGCTGAAGGTGCTTTTTCCACAGTCTAGCTGGGATGACTGGAGTTGATTCAGAAAATGGCCTTCCTTTTTCCTTTCTAGAAGGCATCAAAGATTTTTGAGGCAAAAGCCCTTTGGTCCATCCTGTCTATGCAAATTTATCAAGCACCTATGATCACCAACTGATGGTGCATGAGGTAGCACATTGACATGGACAAATTGTCTGCTAAACTGAAAGCAGAGAGTCAGCATAAGTCAGTCTTTAGCAGGTTGGTAAGATGTAATGCGTTGTGCAGTAGGGATTGGTGATGGGACCTCAACTGTTTTCAATTTATATTAAAGATTTGGATGAAGGGATGGAATCTATGGTTGTCAAATTTTCTGATGACTTAATAAGTAGGAAAATAAATAGTGAGGAGGACATACGGACACAGAGGGATACAGATATGTTAGACAGTGGGTAAATATCTGGCAAATGAAGAATAATTTTGGATAATATGGAATTGTCTATTTTGGAAAGAAGAACAAAAAAGAAACATATCAAAATGGTGAAAGGATGCAGAGTGATCTGGGTTCAGGATTCACAAAAGTTTAGTTTGCAGATACTGCAAATAATTAAGAAAGTTAATAGAATATTATAATTCATTATAAAGGCAATTGAAAGAACAGGGAGCTTTTGCTTCAGCTACACATGTACCAGTGAGCTCTGATCTGAATACTGTGTACTGTATTGTTCTCCTTATTAAGACAAATCTAAATATGTTGGAAGCAATTCAGAGAATATTGACTGGACTAATAGTTGGAGTGAGAGGAAAGTTGGACAGGCTAAAATTGCATCGGCTGGAGTTTAGTGTGAGAGGCGACTTAGTTCAAATACAGGAGGTTCTGAGGGGCCTTGACAGGTCAAGGTGAAGACGATGGCTCCTCTAATGGGATAATCAAGAATTAGTGGCATTATTTAAAAATCAGGAATTATTTCAGTAATTTCTTTACAGTATTTCTGTCATTGCCATCGGACTCTGAAATGTTGATACTTCCGTCTCTTGTACATTACCCTTCCATTGTCTGCACTGGTAACCATACCTTCATCTGCTGAGTCCTGGAATGTGAGCACTTCCTTCTCTACCCCACTCTTCTCCTGTAGGAGCCTCCCTAAGACCCACCTGTTTTGGTCACACTCACGCTTATCTCTCCTCATTTATGGAGGAAGTGAGGTCTGCAGATGATGGAGATCTGAGTCAAAAAGTGACTCTCCTCATTTATACTCATTTGATCTGGAATGCATTTTTTTCCTTATGCTACTGTGACTACTTAAAATGCCAATGCTCTTATGGATTTCGAGTCTATTATCAGAGTTTGTTTTTATTAAAAGAAAAATCAAACTTCTCAGGAAAAATGCTGCAGGCTTTGACTGTTTTTATTGTTTGGTTATGATGTTGCGCATTTGGACAGTTTTCAATGGTACTTCCACTGTAATAATTACTTGAAATCAGGATTTGTCTCAAAAGCCTGCAGAATGATGTATCTTATACTCCTAATCAAACAAAAAGGAAGTGATAAACCAAGTAATTATATTTCAATTAGCTTCATATTGGTCACAAGAAATAGGATGACTTTCATGAACACTAGAGACTAAATGGAGACAGTTAACACAAGATTTATAAAGAGGAGGTCATGCTTGAATAATTGAATTCTTCAAAGGCGCTATTGAATCTAAAGTCAAAAGGAAGGGAATGGATGCAGTATATTTGGACTTTAGAAGGCATTTGATAGAATGCTTTCTAAGAAATGTTTTATGAAGATTAACTTCCTCAGACTAAAGGTTGTAGTGGCAGTTTTAAAAAACTCACAGAGGATAAAAGCTAATTTATGGATAAAAAGCAAATGCTTGGAGTAAAATAACATTTTTTGGGGGTTGGAAAAACAAAGCTAAAAATGAGGTAGACAGAAGGCATGTGGCTACAGTTGAGATTTCTCATTTTTCAAAGACTAATAATTTTTAATTAGGCTGAGAAGTGTAATTACTTTTTAAAATTGAACTCCACTTCAGGATGTGCAGAAATAATGTGAATGGACAGATAGGATGGAGGACAGTGATGTAGAATGCTAAGAGTGTGGGTTACTGAGTTAGCCCAATGTATAATAAATATAATTCAATGTAATAAATTTGAAATATCATTTTGTGTGCACAGGTATTGGGAATTTACTAGGATGTCTTACCTGTGGTCATTATCACAAAACACCTCCACGAGATTGATTGATTGTTCCTCATGACCTAGAGTCTGCCTTTATTTGTCTAATAAATAGATAAATTTAGTAAGTCAGAAGATCAAGCCAAATGTGTGTGTTCAGGTTATTGCACACGTCAACTTCAGTGCTGAATGTGTTTAACTTCAGTGAAACAGAGGATGTAAAAACTCCTTGTGGGTTAGGGGAATCTCTGCAGGATAGATTTATTGAGTAATAGGCAGATAAACGAATAAGTTTCAAATATAGCAATAAATTTACAGTAATTATAGATAATACTATTATAGACCATTAGGAACAACACAAGCACTGTGCTAACACTCAACAAGAGACTGACCCTTGAAACCAATTTCTTGTGTGATTGTTTGTTACCATGGAGTTTCTTGTCTTCCCTATTGTTATTGTCTTTAGAACGATTGAGGAGCTGGGTGAAGGGTGCCAAATGAAAGTCTGCAACCAACAGCTGCTGGCTGCAGAGCTGCTTGTCATGTCTACTACAAAGTAATACATCCCTCACCTCGCTGATCTGACTCTGACTGCTCCGAAACTGCCTACCCAGAGAAAATCAAAATAATCTATGTCCACGCAGTTGCAGAGGAGTTCAAAGACAACTAGCAGCTTTTGACTACTGACTTTTATCTGTCAAATGGAGCCTGTAAAGATTCATTTGTAACTCACTGGTAGCCCACATTAAATTAGAAAATGATAGTTACACACGTGGTTAAAATTTTATTTAGATTAGGTCCCCTACAGTGTGGAAACAGGCCCTTTGGCCCAACAAGTCCACACCAACCCTCCGAGGAGCAACCCACTCAGACCCTTTCCCCTACATTCACCCCTGACTGCTACACCTAACACAATGGGCAATTTAGCATGGCCAATTCACCTAACCTGCACATCTTTGGACGGTGGGGGGAAACCAGAGTACCCAGAGGAAACCCATGCAGACAGGGGGAGAATGTGCAAACTCCACACAGACAGTTGCCTGAAGTGGGAATTGAACCCGGGTCCCTGGCACACTGTGAGGCAACAGTGCTAACCACTGAGCCACCATGCCACCCCGTGGTAGTCCACAATATACTTTGCATTTAAGCAACTGTGAACATATGAGGGAGTATTGTAAACTATCTTTTGACAAGAAAAATTACTTTGATGCAGAACTGTCTCACAAACACTGCATGTATACAACAAAAGCCATGGTATGAGACAAAATACCATAGGGCACACAACTGGTGCACTATTTCCATAGCATGAGTGACTGAAGGAGTTCCTGATGAAGGGCTTTTGCCCGAAATGTCAATTTTCCTGCTTCTCGGATGCTATCTGATCTGCTGTGCTTTTCCAGCACCTCTCTAATCTAGACTCATCTCCAGCATCTGCAGTACCCACTTTCACCTGAAGGAGTTCAGGAGTCAGCAAAATGAGAGTTAAGACTTGTGGTCTGCTGCATGTTACACAACCTCAATTTCATAAAGACATAACTCTTGTCATCTGGTACGCAGTGACTAGCTGAGCAGCAAGAGGAAGAAGAAAGGAGGAGCGAAACTATGCAACACCTTCCTAGACAGACTGTCCACAAAAACAAAAAATTCTAGATTGGTTACAGTCAAGCATGCCACAAATTCCCATTCACTAACTGCACGCTATCCCATCCTTCAGTTATTGACCATCACAGCATTCACTTGGCCACAATGCAAAAATACTCACCGGAGTCCTCTGTAGCAGAATACACGTGTGATCTTGTCTACTGGCAAGTTAGCACCTGCAACACTCTCCTTCCCACTGTTTCTTTTGTTAGCTGTCTGTGAGGTGGAGAAAGTGAGGACTGCAGATGCTAGAGGCCAAAGTCAAAAAGTGTGGCGCTGGAAAAGCACAACATGTCTGGCAGCATCCAAGGAGCAGGAGAATCGACATTTCGGGCATAAGCCCTTCATTCCTGATGAAGGGCTTATGCCTGAAACATTGATTCTCCTGCTCCTCAGATGCTGCCAGACATGTTATACTTTTCCAGCGCCACACTTTTTGACTCTGTTAGCTGGGTGTAAGTTTGCTCACTGAGCTGTAAGGTTCATTTTCATACGTTTCATCACCACACTAGGTAACACCAGTGCTTCACCAGAGGCTCACTGATGATGTATGAATAAATAGAAAGCAGGCCATAACACCAGTGCTTCATCCGGAGACTCACTGATGACATTACCTAGTGTGGTGACGAAACGTATGAAAATGAACCTTACAGCTCAGTGAGCAAACTTATATCCAGAACCTCAACCTGAGCTACAAATCTTCTCAAAGCTCGCTAACTCTGCTAGCTGTCTATGCCTGGTATCTCACTAAATGCAGATCTTGCCCCTGCAAGCTTTAAGTAGAGTGTTCATCATCTGAGCTGCTAGTTTATAAATTGTGAAATCCAACATTCCCGTTATTCTTCCATCAATTCCTGGCCAGATAAAGGCCGAACATCTTTGGATCTTGAGGAAGTCTGATCTGGGTCTCCTCATAGTCTTCACATCAATGTTTGTTTTACCGATGTAACTTGTATTTGATTGCTATCATGCAATAAACTACATCTTGTTAAAGATAAATGCCTCTTTACATTACACTACCTCATGATTTTCTCTATCACTTTGCATCAAGTAGTCCTGTAGATCCAGTCAGAAAAGGAGATAGGGAAAGCTATCTACTCGAATGAATTTTCACAATGGTTGGCATTGCATGTTCATATAATGTGCTGTTTAGACCTCAGTATCACATCATTTCAAGGACTCAAAGCATGATATTTCCTTTTCATTGTGGTCATGTGCCATTGTAACCAAGTAAGTGGCCCAGAGTCTCTCAATTATCATGGTCCAGAGGAGGCCATTCTGGGCATTGACTTCGAGTCAAACTTCTTCCTTTTTCCCATAACTCTGCTCTTTGTTCTTGTTAAATAATCATTCAATGCCCTCTTGAACCTGCCTTCATTAACCTTTCAAATCAGTGAGCGAAAGAGACATGGGAAATGTCACAAAGAGAGCAGGAGTCCCACTCCTGATCCCTCACACCAATCACAACAAAATGACATGTTGTGTCTTCACATGGTGTGGAATAGAGGCTTTGCCTTTGCAATCAGGCCAATGTCACACCAGAATATGGAGGTCTAAGCTAGGAAACCTTATGCTGATTTGTGATCATGAGATGTGGGAATCACTGGCCAGATCGGCATTTATTGCCCATCCCTAATCACCCAGAGGGCAGTTAGGGTCAACCAGATTGTTGTAGGCCTGCCTTAAAGGACATTAGTGAACCAGATGTTTTCTCTATGACAATTGACAGTGGCTGCATGGTCACCAGTAGACCAGTTATATAATTGCAGATATTTTATTGACTTATTTATATTGACAATTATTTAATTAATTATCTGCCATGGTGGGATTTGAACTTACACTCCTAGAACATCAGCCTAGCGTTCTGGATTACTAATCCCGTGACATTACTATAATGCTGCTACATCCCTGGTTTGTTGAAGCACAGGCAGTGTGTTTGCTATGCAGGCTATTGCTGGCACATACTGTCAGTGTGACACATTGACATAGCCCAAAGCCATACAGCAACATGTGCCCTCCTTTGCTGTCCAGAGCTCTGAACGGTGACAAGCTGCCTTCCTCTGCCTCTTCACTAAATAGCAATTCAAGCTGGAGATGTTGGCAGTCTTTAACCATGGCTGAAGTTCCTATGTGCTAACAAGCAATGTGAATGGCAAAGGCTGGAAGTTTGTAACTTAGGACTGAGGAGCCTATACATTAAAAAGCAGTGTGGTGATGATGTGGTGACACTGGTGGTTTGGCAATGCCCACTTGAGTGAACCAAGAGTGGAAGGGGACAGTGTACAGGGAGCATGCAGGGAAATGATGGTGACACTGGAGCTGGATGGTGGCCTAGAGGAGCCAATTGTGAGCTGTGGCGCCAGGTAACCACTCTGACTTTCACGTTGAGAACTGGTGCATCTCAATTTTGGAGAAGTTGGCGGGGAGAGAATTGGCAACTGCATAGAAATAAAGTGAGATTTTTTAATAAGATGCAAAAACATTGAAATAAGACAGTCATCACTTGTTAGCTAGAGGAGAAAGTGAGGTCTGCAGATACTGGAGATCAGAGCTGAAAATGTGTTGCTGGAAAAGCGCAGCAGGTCAGGCAGCATCCAAGGAACAGGAAATTCGATGTTTCGGGCATAAGCCCTTTCCTGATGAAGGGCTTATGCCCGAAACGTCGAATTTCCTGTTCCTTGGATGCTGCCTGACCTGCTGCGCTTTTCCAGCAACACATTTTCAGCTCTGATCTCCAGCATCTGCAGTCTTCACTTTCTCCTAA
Source organism: Hemiscyllium ocellatum (assembly GCF_020745735.1). Lineage (NCBI taxonomy): Eukaryota > Metazoa > Chordata > Chondrichthyes > Orectolobiformes > Hemiscylliidae > Hemiscyllium > Hemiscyllium ocellatum. The sequence continues at coordinate 50,239,327 of NC_083414.1, read as the reverse complement.
CAGGGTAGTTAAGAAGGCATACAGGGCACTTGCCTTTTATCACTCATAGCAAAGTTGATAAGAATACGGAAGTCATGTTTGAGCTGCACAGAACTTTGGTTAGGGAACAGCTGCAGTACTGTGTGCAGTTCTGATCACCACACTATTGGAAGGATGTGATTGCAATGGGTAGGGGTGGGGGCAGGGGGCAGGGTTGAAAAGGAGATTCACTAAGAAACTACCTGGGGTGGAGTATTTCAGCATTGAAGAAAGGCTGGATAAGCTTGGGTTGTTTTCTTTTGTGCAGAAAAGGTTCAGGAGGACTGATAGAGGTGTGTAAGATAAAGAGATGACGTGGAAATGCTGGTGTTGAACAATGTCAGAAGTCCCCCAACACCAGGTTATAGTCCAACAGGTTTATGTGAACCTGACGAAGGGGCAGTGCTCTGAAAGCTTGTGGTTTCAAATAAACCTGTTGGAGTATAACCTGGTGTCGTGTTACTTCTGAAGATAAAGAAAGGCATGGACGGGGTGAATAGAAAGCAGCTGTTCCTCTTAGTCCAAGCATCAAAATCAAGAGAACAAATTTTAAAGTGAAAGGCAGGAGGTTTAGAGGGGAGTTGAGATACTTCCTTTTCACCCAGAGAATGGTGGGTTTCTGGAATGCACTGCCTGGGAGGTTAGCTGTGGGAAACCTCACAACCTTTTAAAAGCACTTGGATGAACACTTGAAATGTCATAACGTTAAAGATTATGGGTGTCATGTGGGAAAGTGGGACTAGTGTGGTCATGTACTTTTGGCAGTGCAGACTTGATGGGCTGAAAGGCCTCTTCTGTATTATAGACTCTATAATTCTATGATTCAATGAAGCTCTGTGATAGGATGGATAGTAGGAAAGATTAAATGACAAAAGATTTGTGTTCTTGAAAAAAACAACTGCCCAGATGAGGTGATGATTGTTATAATAAAGCAACAATAGTGTGCCAGGTGAGATATTAATGTCTGCAAGAATAAAATATAATGCTAGATTTATCTGGCAAGTGACATGAGTGCTTACAACTACGTGAAGCATTACTTTCTGGGTGTAGGTTTGCTCACTGAGCTGGAAGGTTCATTTCAGGCATTTCATCACCATACTGGATCATATCATCAGTGAGCCTTTGGAAACACGGGTGGCATGGCTTGCTTTCTATTTACGATTTTAGGTTTCTTTGGGTTGGTGATGTCGTTTCCTGTGATGATGTCATTTCCTATTCTTTTTCTCAGGGTGTGGAGAATGGAAGGTAAGTAAATGTGTTTGTCGATAGAGTTCCATTTGGAATGCCATGCTTCCAGGAATTCTCATGCATGTCTCTGTTGGCTTGTCCTAGGATGGATGTCCCAGTCGAAGTGGTGTCTTCCTCATCTGTATGTAAGGATACTAGTGAGAGTGGGTCATGTCTTTTTGTGGCTATTTGTCCAATATAGTGTATGTTACAGTTCTTGCAAGGTATTTTGTAAATGACATTAGTTTTGCTTGTTATCTGTATAGAGTCTTTCAAGTATATTAGCTGTTGTTTTTGTGTGTTGGTGGGTTTTTGGGCTACATAAGCATACCTACATCCAGAACTTCAAACTGAGCTATAAATCTTCTCAAAACCAGCTATGCATTACTTTGTTGTACTGTATTAGCTATTTATAATGAAAGTTACCATTTTATGTAGCATAGCATTCATGTTTAAAACAACATTGTTAAATAATGTTTGCATTATTGACTCCTCAGACACAAAAGCCATTTCCAAATACAGCAAGATCTGGACAATATTCAGAATTGGGCTCATAAGTGGCAAGTAACATTCACATCACACAAATGCCAGGTTATGGTCATCTCCAACAGGAGAAAACCCAACTCTCGTCTATTTGACTTTCAATAGCTTTACCAATAGCATCCTGCAAGTTAGCATTGACCAGAAACTGAAATGGGCTAGCTATATAATATGGTACCTATAACATTAGTTTGGAGGTTAGGAATTCTGCAGTGAGTAACTCCCATTCTGACTCCCCAGAGCCTGTCATTCATCACAAGTCAGGACTGTGAAGGAAGACTCCCCACTTGTCTAGATGAGTGCAGTTCCAATCGATTCAAAAGTTGACATCATCCAGGATAAAGCTGCTGGCTTAACTGGCACAAGTATCGACTCCCACCTTCACCAAAGGTCAGTAGCAGCACTGTGTACTATCTACAACTTACGCTGCAGACATTCACCAATGCTCTTTAGAGCACCTTCCAAACCTATTACCACTTCCATCTAGAAGGACAAGTGAAGCAGGTACCTGGGAACATCACCACCTGTAAGTTCCCCTCCAAGCCACTCACCACTGTGACTTGGAAATACGTCGCCGTTCCTTCACTGTTGGTCAGTCAAAACCTTTGAATTCCCTCCCTAATGCCATTGTGAGTCTATGTACATAACATGGACTGCAGCTGTTCAAGAGGGTAGCTCACAACCAACTTGTAAAGGGCAACTAGGGGCAGGCAATTAATGTGGCCCAGCCAGCAACACTGGCATACTATGACTGATTTTAAGAAAAAGATATTGATTTTAGTTGGTTTGTTACAATGAAAGTTTTCAGAAGTTAAATCTTGTCTATTGATTTTTTGTTTTCCAGCCATTGGTGTTGTGGAGATTGATTTTCTTTTAAAAAGTTATCATTCTTAGTGCAGATTATAACAGAGGTTTATTCTTCATACAGATTCATGTTCCTATTCTGTTTCTGTATCCCTTGTTTCTGTTTCTTTTAAACATCAACTATCAAGCCTAATCTTAAAAGTTGATATGGCCTCTCTTTAAATCACTAACTCTGGGAACCTCTCTACACTCTCAGTAAAAATAACAATGTTCCCTCTTTTTCCCCAAGTTTAGAATGTTTGTTTCTTTTTATGTCAGTGTCACCCTCTCTAAACCTTTCATTCACTGAAAGTGGTCTTTTTCTATGCCTTATTGCTGATTTTGCTGTAATCTGAAATATTTCTATCAAATGACTCAATTTCTTGTGCAATTTAGTAAAACATCTCCAATCTTCCTTCAACAAGGGTGTTCATGATTTCACAATACAGACTATTCCATTTGTTACTAAAATGACAAAGTCTACTGAGAACAGCCATGTAACTAATACATGGCTTCACAGCTCTTATGCTTGGGTACAGTCACATATTCAAGGTAGTGTACAAATTATTTGGTCAGCACCAGCTCATGTAACAACTTCTTTATCAGTATATCCAAACTTCAATGCATTATCAAGTGTTTCAAATTGGCAGGTATGCATTTTGAAGAAGGTTAATATTTTTTCAAAGCCTGAAAGAATGAAGTATACTGGCAAGGGTTATGGAAAATGGGAAATCATTCAGAATAGACAGAAATAATGGAAATACTCAGCAGTAAGAGAGGAATAGAGTTACCATTTCACTCCGTCATCTTTGATCAGAACTGGGAAAAATTAGGAATGCAACAAATATCTCCAAATTCTTCTTTTTGTCCTCTACACTACGATTGACAGATCCTTCAACCATCTCCACCATAATTCCTGCACTTCCAATCCTTTCTCTTCCCTCTCAAAACCACAAAACCCCCTTCATCCCACCCTCCATTTTTGACAGATCATTTTCAGTATGACAACAAAAACCCATCCTTTTCTGATATAGCTCAATGTCTGTTCCCTCTCTGATACCCCGGTCCCCTCCTTGGTCACCCCCAACATCTCACCCCCTTCCCATGGCGCCGTCCCATGGCAAATGTAGGAGATGAAGCATTTGCCTTTTAAATTCCACTCTCCTCTTCATCTAATGCTGTAACTGCACCTTCCAAGGCAAGCAGTGATTTGCATGGACTTCTTTCAATCCAGACTACGATATTTGCTGGTAACATCATGGCCGCCTCTGTACTGTGGAGACCAAATGTAAATTGATGAGTGCTTTGTGCAGTAAATCTATTCAATTTCTTCAAAGCTTATTCACAATGTATACCTGCCAATTTGAGACACTTCATGACGCATCAAAGAATGATTTTGAACTTTTGGAGAACTTTCATTTCAATTCTACATTTTGCTCTCATGCTGGTGATTTTGTCTTTGATTTGTTTCAGTGAGACTCAATGTAAGATTCAAGAACAACACCTCATCTTTCAACTTGATACTTTAGAATCTTCTAGACTCAACTTGAATTCAATGATTTCAGACTGTAACCTAGTTGTTTCCTTTTTCTTTTGCTAGTTTCTCTTATCTTTTTTTCCTTTCTGGCAGTGCAACTTCTCTAGGCAAATCCTTTGATTCTTTGGTTCTTTTCCTTCCCCAGAATCATTCTCTTTTGGCCTTAGAAAGCCAACTCATTTATCCATTCTGGTTTGGCTTCCACCTTATTGCCGACCTCCCTTTTGATTTCTCAATTTCTTTGCCGTGAGTTTGTACTGAGGTAGTACAGAGGAAAACATGCCTGCCCACATACTGGCGATCAGGAACCTTTTTCTGAATGGTAAGAAACAGAATGCTGGAGAAAATCAGCAGACCTGGCAGCATCTGTGGAGTAAGACACAGAGTTAATGTTTTGAATCTGATACAACTCTTCTTCAGAACTGCTACTGCCACATAGACAGTAGGAAGAAGCATTCCTAGGTCCTAGTTTTAAGTTTACCTGTCTGAGCAAACATCACTGATGTATTCCATTTATTATCTTAATGGGACTTAACCATTATCCTATACCTCTGCTAAAGTCTTTCTATCCTTTTAAATTATTATCATTTCCCACTGACAATACCCTTAACATTAAACGATTAACATTTTCCTTACACTTACTCCCTCCCCTCAAGTTGCCTTGTGACTCTGGTCTCAGCATATCTCGAAGAAAGGGGTGTCAGTGGTTCATTTTCTGCTTTCATAACCAGCGAATCTATATAAATCATATATAGCAAGGTAAGCCAGAGAGAGCATTCTTAAAACCTACCTAGCTCATTGTTGATGACTTACACCATTCTTTAGCTTTAATAGCACTTACCCATCATCCTTCATTTTTCAGTTTTGACTAAAGGTCACAAACCTGAAACATCAACTCTGTTTCTCTTTCTACACGGATGCTCCCTGACCTGCCGAGCCTTTCTGTTTTCTGTTCTAATTTCAAATTCCCAGCACCCTGACTCTCTGGATTTTGAGGAAACAGTGTAAGTTTGGAATAAAATTACTTACTTTTCAGACATTGGTGAAAAGTGATTATAATCTCAAAAACTGGTATCAGGTCTAATTTCAAGCTTGTTTCATATACAAAATTTAAATTTACATAAATCCAATGTTCACTTTTATCCAATCAAGAAAATATTCCTTTGTATATTGTGCGGCCACTTATTGACATGCTTGTTGGGAAAGTCAGATATCTGCTCCTATCTATGAAGGAGCAGCACTCCAAAAGCTAGTCCTTCCAAATAAACCTGTTGGACTATAGCCTGGTGTTGTGTGACTTTTAACTTTACCTATACGCTGTTCACCTTCCTGGTATCTGTCTGTGCACCAGTCAGTGCAGGAGTTCCAACTGCTTAGTGCAAAAATACTCATTTGTCTAAAGGTACAAGCCAAACCAATGCCCCATTTGTTCCTTGAAAGGGACGTAAGTGAAACTGGAAAAGAAGCATGTCTAATGTTTTCTTGACAGGGCTGAAGTAATTGGAGGAGGAGGCTCCGCAAATATTCCTCAGTCTCCTTGATGGTGGAGCACAGCACTTCAGTGAAAAGTACAACACTTTAGTACTTGCAACCATTTTCAGCCAGAGCTGTCACAACAATGATCCATCTCATCCTTTCTCTTAAGATTTCCAGGAGGATTGCAGGTATCAGTTTTCTGCCCATTTGATTCATTATACATGATATCAGGAAATACTTGAAACTTTGTAAACAGCAAAGGCTATTGGTTCTGACAACATTGCATCTGTAGTGCTGAAGATGTGAACTCCAGAACCAACCATGACTCCACCCATACTGTGCCAGTAAAGCCACAACGCTGGCAACTGCCTAACACTTGAGGAAAAATGCCCAGGTAAAAATAAGGACTAATCCAACCCAGTCAAATATAAACTCAACAGTCTGCTTTCAATCATCAGCCATGCAGTGGAAAGTATCATTGACAGTAGTAACAATTCACTGACAGTCAGTTTGGATTCCACCAGCATTACACAGTTCCTGACCTCAATATGGTCTTGTCAAAACATGGACAAAATTGCTGAATTACAGAGGTGAGATAAGTAACTGCCATTGACATCTCACAACATTTGATTAAGTTTAGTGTCAAAGAACCCTCGCAAAACTGAAATCAATGAAAATGAGGGAACACAATTGAAGTCAAATCTTGTACAATGGAAGGTGACTGAGGTCAGATGTTAATAATCATTGTTGAAGGAGTTCCTCAGGTTCAAATTCTAGGTCTGATCACTTTCAGTCACCTCAGCAATAGCATTGTCTAATTCATATTGTCAGAATTGGGGATGTTGTTTGTGTAGTTATCAGTACCATTCTCAGCTACAGAAGCAGTGCATTTCCAAATGGAACAAGATCTGGACAACTTTTAGACAGACAATTGACAAATGCATTCATTCTAGACAAATGCCAGCCAGTGAACACTACAAAAGAATGATCTGCACTCTCCTTGATGTAAATAATTATCATTAAATCTCCCTCCATCAACATACCACGGGTTACTATTGACCAGAAACTGAACTTGATCAGTTATATAAGTGGGGAGAAAGTGAGGACTACAGATGCTGGAGATCAGAGCTGAAAATGTGTTGCTGGAAAAGCGCAGCAGGTCAGGCAGCATCCAAGGAGCAGGTGAATCGACGTTTCGGGCATGAGTCCTTCTTCAGGCTCCTTCCTGAAGAAGGGCTCATGCCCGAAACGTCGATTCTCCTGCTCCTTGGATGCTGCCTGACCTGCTGTGCTTTTCCAGCAACACATTTTCAGCAGTTATGTAAGTAGCTGAATATTCTGCAGCGAGTAACTCACTTTGTGATTCTCCAAAGTCTGTCCACCATCTAAAAGGCAAAGGCACGAATGTGATGGAATATTCCCAACTTGCCTGGATAGGTGCAGCTCCAACAAGAAGCTCGACACCATACAGGGTCAAGTAACCCACCTGACTGTACCCTTGGCGGAGGCAGTGAATGTTTAAAACAATGGACAGGAAACCAGAGTAGCAGCAGTGTGTACCATGGACAAACTATAGCTGTCTGGCACATAAACATCAAGAGCAGTATTCACATAGCAACAACATCCCCTGCAAGTTCCCCTCTAAGTCAGACACCAATCTGATTGAGAATTACATCACTGTTCTGTCAATGTTGCTTGGTCAAAATCCAGGAATTCCCTTTCCAACAGCACTGTGTGGGCAGCTGCAGCTTTTTATGAAATTAGCTCACCACCACCTTTCTAAGAACAATTTGGTGAACAATAAATACTCAACACACCAGAACAAGATAAAAACAATGACTGCAGATGCTGGAAACCAGATTCTGGATTAGAGTGGTGCTGGAAAAGCACAGCAGTTCAGGCAGCATCTGAGGAGTAGGAAAATTAACGTTTCAGCCAAAAGCCCTTCACCAGGAATATAGGCAGAGTGCCTGTAGGGTGGAGAGATAAATGAGAGGAGGGTGGGGTTGGGGAGAAAGTAGCATAGAGTACAATAGGTGAATGGGGGTGAGGATGAAGGTGATAGGTTGGGGGGGGAGGGGGGGGGGTGGAGGAAGGTAGCAAAGATTCAATGCATGAATAATTTTTAAAAAACATGTTTTGCCCTTAATGTCAATCTTCAAAATATCTTCTCAGATCAAGAAAATAAAACGTCACATGCTCTAAACATTCTCCGTGCATCAGATGCTTTATTCTGGAATCATTCTCATAAAGTTATGTTACACTTGTGTCTAGTTTTGGGCTAGTCTGAAACAGAATTCTCCATGTCCTTCAACTATTGGAATAAACTATCTCCTTTTGCTTTTATGTTTAATTTCTCTTGATCTAATAAGCTTTCCCAATTGTTTTGAGAATAAAATGTTAACCCACATTTAAGGATTCATGTATTTGTGCAGAGGATGCTTTTGCTGCTCAACCAGATGAAGATATTCATCATTTATGATTTATCTCCTTCCTTATCCAAATTGTACTTCCTCATGTTATTCTCATTTAACTGCATCTGACAGTTATCAAACTGTTCATGGAGTTCCTGGAATTGCAAGTCGTTTGCCAGTTTGTTGTTATTTCACTTTAACTTTAACACACATATAAATACTTAAATGCTTAGGGCAGCTGTCCACATTTAAGTTTTTTTTCGATGACAATCTGACAGCTTTCATGGATTTTTTTTGGGCGCTGGCCACAAGTGTCTAGATTAATTGATTTTAGAGATTTAAATGTCAAACGAAGAGTAACCAGTTACATCATGCAGATGGTCTGCATAAACATGAGGTCATAGATTTTCAGGAGAATAACAAGGGTTAGGATCACATGCTAAACTAAAAGAAATATTAAGGGGTGTGAATAAGCAGAAAGATTGAATGATTTAAATGCTGTACATTGTGTGATATAATAAGAATCATCATGGTATAACTGAGCACTTCACTAAGAATGAAAACCCCCAGTATAGAGTGAACTTGTGAAGAGTAAGGTTCCAGAGCCTACACTGGAGAGCTATATTTGAGAGGTGAAAGTGAGGACTGCAGAGGCTGGAGATTAGAGTAGAGAGTGTGGTGCTGGAAAACCACAGCAGGTCAGGCAGCATCCGAGGAGCAGGAGAATCAATGTTTCGGGCAATTTCCTGATGAAGGGCTTTTGCCCAAAACATGGATTTTCCTGCTCCTCGGATGCTGCCTGACCTGCTGTGCTTTTCCAACACCACACCCTTGAGCTATATTTGATAACCTACCTTGTACAGATGTAAATAAAGCACTGTTACAATAAATAAATTGAAGAGGCAAGAAGCAAGCAGCCTTAAGGCCAGTGCAACCTAATGTAAATGCAGCCACCTACTGCTCAAGATACTTCAGACTGGGATCATGATTGCAAATAAAAGTATTGATTTGGAGCACAGTGGCAGCTAAGGACAAAAAAGCTTCTAAATTCAGGATCAGAAGTTAAAACTGAGTTAAGGGACACAGCACAAAATGGAAGACTCCAAAAGCTAGACATGACCTCAGAAGAGCTGAAAATGTGTTGCTGGAAAAACGCAGCAGGTCAGGCAGCATCCAAGGAGCAGGAGAATTGACGTTTCGGGCATGAGCTCTTCTTCAGGAATCGGGCATGAGCCCTTCCTGAAGAATGGCTCATGTCCGAAACGTCGATTCTCCTGCTCCTTGGGTGCTGCCTGACCTGCTGCGCTTTTCCAGCAACACATTTTCAGCTCTGATCTCCAGCATCTGCAGTCCTCACTTTCTCCTTATGGCCTCAGAAGAGTTTGATTACAGAGCTATGGAACAGGAAGATTCCAAAGGGTAGCGAAAGACCTTGGAAAACTGTGAAGGCTATCATGAACTGATAACATTCTAGAGAGAAAAGTCACAGAATCAGAATGCTTTGACAAGAAGGTAAAACCCAAGTAGTGATACAGATCAATTAGGCGAGATGGTGTGATAGTCATCAGAAAAGGCTGCTACAGTAGGGAACTTGTCATTACCTCAACCATTTAATAGTATGAAAAGGCCAGACTTGATAACTCTGGTAGTGGCAGTTTCAATACTACAGCATAGCTCTTGATGAACATGTGAAGAAGCAGCACCCATTAAATCAGTATGTTTTGTATACTGTAGGCCCAATAACTGGTTATGTTCTGCTAAGACAAAACATGGAAGAGAGTACTATGTAGTAGGAAGCACTTATTAAAGCATTTGATGTATATTATAAGCCAATAACCAATTTAGGAGTAGAACAGGTTAAGATTTAATTACTGATCTCAGCATTTGGGAGAATCAATAAAAGCCTTTGAAATGAATTGATCTAGCTGTGAAAGATAATTCGAGACCATATATTGGTCGATGTGAGGGATGAGAAGTTATCAGACATTCTTCAATGCATGGGGGATTGAACATTGGAACTGACAATCTAATTCAATACACAGTCAGAAATCATGCCCAAAAATCAGTTACTATCGCAAGAAAATAGGATTCTTCTGAGATGGTCAAATAGGTAGGCCCAAGATGGCAATATTATCTTCCCCAAAGCTCACCAAAAGAAAAACATTTTGGGAACCAACATAACCAACCATATTAGTTGTACAAGATATGACTCCAAACAGAATCACAAGCACAAGTAAATATGCAGCAGTGGGAGCTGAATATTATTAGTATGGCCACTTTATGCAGATGCTATTAATTTACAATATTTTTTAATCTCAAAAACAAAATGTCCTGCAAAAGAAGAATTCTCAGTTGTGGAAATCATACAAAATGAAAAGTTTAAGACTAAAGATACAAAACAAAAGACAGATAGGCAATATAGGGAAGGTTCAAGAAAGTCAAAACAGAATTTGGATGTCAACTTGAAGGTACTGGGGTTTGAAACAGAATTTCAATATGACTCAGGGGCTGCAGTTACAACACTGGTAGACAGCTTGCCATGGCTGAAGTCTATGAGAGTCAGGCAAACAAACATAAGACTCCAAGATGCAGGAATTACTGATCTTTGGGTGTGTGAGTAAAGCACCATGAAGCTGAGTCACAGAACATGAAATGTCAGTGAAACACTTTACATACTGAGGAATCAGAATAGCTCACTGTTTAGCAGAAATGCATGTATTCATCAAGGTTTCTTACAACACAAATTAAATGAGAGAAAATTTTAGAAGATTTTTTTTATATATAACTATCCTTTATTGAAACAAGTAATTTTAATATGTTCACATACATTATATTTAAAGAATTATGGGAAATCATATAACTGTGTAGCTGTACAAGATTTGAACCATAGATGCAATCTGCCTTTTTAGAAGTGTTAAAATATTAAATCAATTATTTTACAACTCAATATGGTAAAGTCTTTAATACAGGATTACATATAGATATCAGTCCAAAAGCTGTGTCCTTCAATAGTATTTGTACTGCCACAATTTACCAGTGCTTTGCCTGGTGTTTCAGTTTGTTTTCATTCTATTTCATCCTGAAAAACAACCTGTCAGTAATATTCATCCATTTTTCTTTAAATAAAATTATTCTTGTTTACACCAGAGAGAAATAGGGAGGGGAGATCATTAATAGTGCTTCTACTCTCAAATACTCAGCATACCATTACAGCATCCCTTTATATGTGCAGCAATAAAGAACTGCACTGTCAGATATCAGGCAGGGTTTTGTCACCAATTAGACATAAAGCATCAGTTGGGCGGCACAGTGGTTAGCACTGCTGCCTCACTGCGCCAGAGACCCGGGTTCAATTCCCGCCTCAGGCGACTCTCTGTGTGGAGTTTGCACATTCTCCCAGTGTTTGCGTGGGTTTCCTCCCACAATCCAAAAATGTGCAGGTTAGGTGAACTGGCCATTGCCCGTAGTGTTAGGCGAAGGGGTAAATGTAGGAATATAGGTCTGGGTGGGTTGTGGGTCGGTGTGGACTTGTTGGGCCGAAGGGCCTGTTTCCACACTAAGCAATCTAATCTAATCTAAAAAAATTTCAAAGCTATGCAAAGGTTCAAGTAACTTGAAGCAGTAGTATCACATTACTCTGCAAGAAGAGGTTTGTACATCTCAGACAAATTCCTTATTCTTTGATGGAAAAAATATAATCTCAGGCAACATGATTGAAAGTGGGTTTATATCACCAGAGCCGACACAATGGTGCTCGTAGCTAATAACTGTTCCCGAGGCAAATGGAGAACTAAGATTGTGTCTGCATCTTGCTGAGTTAAACAAAGGAGTTAGGAGGAAAATCCATCCATTTTCATAAAGTAAGTATTGTTTTTAACAAAACTAAATGCAACAGTGGATCCTGCAGCTGCACGTAGACTAAGAGTCAAAATTGCTGCCTACATTTATGATACCAATCAATTGGTATTGCTGCTTACCTTCTACTATTGTGATCTCGTCTGTGCCAGAGATTTTCTGGAGGGCAACATTTAGAATCTTGCAAGAGGAATGAGGAACCATTTGTTAAATGGATGTTATCCTCGAGCATAGTAATATGAAGATTAAATAAGTTCGTAGGGTCAGGGATGTGTTAAGGGCACATCAGAATGCAAGCCTTACAGAAAATGACAGATTCAAGAGTGTGGTGCTGGAAAAGCACAGGAGGTCAGATAGCATCCGAGGAGCAGGAGAATCGACATTTCAGGCAAAAGTCCTTCATCAGGAATTCTGAATCTGATTCCTGATGAAGGGCTTTTGCCTGAAACATTGATTCTCCTGCTCCTTGGATGCTGCCTGACCTGTTGTGCTTTTCCAGCAACACACTCTTGACTCTGATCTCCAGCATCTTCAGTACTCACTTTCTCCTAGTAAATGACAGATGCCAATTCTCTGGAGCAACTATTCCTAGGGCACACATGATCCAAGGAAGACAAGAGCCATCAGAATTTCTGGCACTGAAGCGATGAGATGATGTGCAGTGGTAAATCAAGTGACAATGTTTATCCCAGTTTAGCCAATCTTACTCAACCCATTAGAGATGTTTTGAAAAAGGATTAGCGATGTTGTTGGGGGCCAGGAACATGCTGCAGATTTTGAAATGATTAAACAGAAGCTAAATTCTACAGTCTGAGCAGACTCCGTCCATGTTCATTCACTATAGTTGCTACAGATGCATTGTCAGTATTGTTATTGTTATTGTCCTTATTCAAGTGCAATCAGGGTAAGCACAAAAACATGTCTATTTTGCATTGAAAGCTTTGATGGAAACTAAACAAAGGTATGCAACTACAGAGGAAGAAGCATTAAAAGTTACATGGGGTTGTGAAAAGTTAACAGACTACCACAGGGCTGGAATTCTAGCTTAACACTTATTTCAAGCCTTTCGTAAGAGTATCTTCTGAAGAAGGGTCACTGGACTTGTAACAGTAACTCTGTTTTCTCCCCACATATGATGTTAGAACTGCTGAATTTCTCCAGCAATTTCTGTTTTTGTTTCAGATTTCCAGCATCTGCAGTACTTGCATAATATTGGATTAAAACAAATCCCAAAAATGCATTTAAACATTCAATTTTAAACTGATGAGATACAACATGTTTCAAGCAAGATGGAAGTAATGGCAGATATACTCTCGAGAGCAGCAGTTGATCAAACAGAAAGTGAAGAAGTTGAGCCTTATTTTCCAATAATAACCAACAAATACCTGGCAACGGAGGGAAAACTGACAAAGCTGTGAAGCTCAAAAATCTGACAAGAATTGCATGAAGGTCAGATAACTCTGACTACAGAAGTATATTGTTCACAATATTGTTCACCTGACCAACTGCCAGAAACAAAGTTTGAGAAGACTGCAAGATTTATTTGAGAATGAGCATTTGAACAGATTGGCACTAGGCAATTTGGATTGGCTGTTGTCTATCTTCTGTTTTAACTCATTCCTGATGAAGGGCTTTTTCCTGAAACGTTGATTTTCCTGCTCCTTGGATGCTGCCTGACCTGCTGTGCTTTTCCAGCACCATTCTGATCTAAACTCTGTTTTTAACCCAGACCCTTGTGCACTATTTCTATTGAAATAATCATTCTGCACCCTCTCGATTGCCTCAATTGAGCCTGCCTCCACCTCATTTCGAAGCAGTGCTTTCCATACCCTAACCACTCACTGTGCGGAAAAGTTTTTCCTCACTTCATCCTTATTGATTTTGCACATCATGTAAATTTATGACCACTCATTCTTTTTTTTGCTTTTATGAGCAGGAACAGCTACTCCCTATCTATTCTATCAGGCCCATTTATCATTTTGAAAACATCGGTCAAACTCAAACCTCCGCTCAGCAATCTACTCTCTCAGGGCGGTACTTCTAACCCCTTCAATCTATCCTTATGGCTGAAGTTTCTCATTTCTGGAACCATTCTGGTCAAAACGTCTGTACTTTCTTCAATGTACTCAAGTCTTTCCTATGATATGATGCCCAGAACTGTACACAATATCCCCACTGAGGTCTAACAAGTGTCTTATGCAAGTTCAACATTGTCTCCTTGCTTTTGTAGACAATGAACTGAGAACTTTATTATGTTTTATTAAGTTCCCTCCACTTTTTCCAGTGGTTAGATATATATGGTCCTTAGAAATGAACTGGGACAATTGGACCAAGTGTCAGCGGGAGGTGATGGCCTACTGCTTTTGATGTTTGACTATTGATCCAAACATCCAGGCAATGTTCCAGGAACCCAACTTTGAATTCCACTCATGGCAGAGAGCACAATTTGAATTTTAGAAAAATCTGAAATTAAGAGTCAAATGATGTTGATTGTCAGAAAAAAACCCATTTAAGGAAGGAAACTGCTGTCCCTCCCTAGCCTGGCTTATATGTTACTCCAGGAGAAAGTGAGGACTGCAGATGCTGGAGATCAGAGCTGAAAATATGTTGCTGGAAAAGCGCAGCAGGTCAGACAGCATCCAAGGAGCAGGAGAATCGACGTTTCGGGCATGAGCCCTTCTTCAGGAAGGGCTTCTTCCTGAAGAAGGGCTCATTCCCGAAACGTCGATTCTCCTGCTCCTTGGATGCTGCCTGACCTGCTGCACTTTTCCAGCAACACATTTTCAAGCTTATATGTTACTCCAGACCCACAGCAATATGGTTAACCCTTAAATGCACTCGGAGCAATTAGGGATGAGAAATAAATGCTGGACTGAAGAAAACAACAGGGAGAACAAACATCGCTGTACCATGGAGATACAATGATTAGAGAATTAAAAAGGATCTTTGTAGTGTATTTTTTCCCAGAAGAATTAGTAATAGATAACAGAATTTGTGAATGAAGATCTCAGGAATTTCGCTTTGGAAGTAGGCAGTATTCCCAGGTGTCTAGTTCTCCGCTCCCTTTTCAGTTGACTGGAGAGTTGGAAAAAACAGTCAAGACTGAGATTGCTGATGCATAAGATTCCAGACTGGGAATTAGCTCAACTCAGTGACAAAACAACATGTTGAATAATGGGCAGCTGCCAGTTTAATTGTTAATGAAGAGGAGGTTAAAAACAGATGCACACAATCTCAAGCATAATCTCTCAAGGCCGTGAGAAGGTAAAACAGCAGCAAGAAAAAGCCACAGCAAAAGCAATACAGGTGGAATAATTCCAGACATAGTATTTTTTTTTAAACTCTTTAAAGAAAAACATTAAAGCCAGGGCAGAAAATTTGGTTAGGGAGCAGGAAAGCAGAAAACTTGGTCATCTCAGTAAAAACTGATCAAGTGAGATTTTTTATTATCAGAACAGATGAGGTGACACTTTGGATGAGCGGGAAGATCTTACTCAAGTCACGCATTGCGACTGAACATAGTTATCTCAGAATATGGGACATATCTATACTACATAAAACAATATACTGAGTGGTATAACCATTCCAGAAGCACTATAACAGCATCAGCCTAGTGTTTAACTCAAACAAACCAGATTTCTAAGGATATTCGGAATCCATATTGTCTTGATCTATGAGATTTGGTTTTCGGTGGAAAGAGTTTGGGGATAGTGATAATATGTCAATAATGGAGTTAATGATTACAAAGACTATGCGCATAAGTTAGGTAACCTGCTGGAATAATGTAGATCAAGTAGAGAGAATCTTTGACAGAGATGTGGTTTAATAAAATTCATATAAAACTTGACTCCTTGACTCTGACCTCAGTAAGACAGAAGATACTGGTCTCAGCTTAGTATTTGGAGAGAGAGGGAGAGGTCATAGACCTGCAAATGTAAATAAATGAGTGTTACTGTACAGAAGAAGTTGAAGAACCCTACTTAGAAGGAAGGAGCAAGGTGCCTCAGGACCAGTGTATGTTCAGGTAGCAGTATTGTGCAGGTAGCAATATTAGCATCAAACCAAACATAAAGTACTCTTTAAAAATATATATATCTTGATACTGATTTTCTCTAATTGCCCCAACCTCCCACCATCTCTTCTGTTGGCATAAGGTTCCAATTAAGTCAAGTAGTTTTTTTTTGGATATAAGCTTAAATGATAAATAGATGATTTTACAGTAAGAGGTAGCTTTATCCTCTTTTACCTATGTGTCCACATATGTTTCAGTTCAGATTTTTGTAGAGATCACATGATGAACTGAACTATCATCAAGAGAGCTTTCCTGTCTTAGATTTTCTTCTGTCCATTCAGGAGTCCATCTCCAGTACTTTACCCAATTAACATACCTTCATGTGTTAGCTTGGATAGTGAATATTGATTCATCTGTCAGTTATAGTGGCCACAACAGTTGAATTGTTGGAAATACCCAAAAGGTCTTCTTTTGTATGACTGAATAATATGGAGTGGACCATACTGATTTACCCTTACCTATCCTTGTGATAACTGAAATACTCTTACTGTCACTTTGCTAAAATCAGCCAAATCAGAAAATTAAATCTGCATCTTTCTACTTGAGAGGCAGAATTACAAATAATTTTGGAAGTATTTTGTATCTAATCTTTGGATGTCTTTGAAAAGAAAATGAATCCATGATCTTTACTTCAGCTTAATTTAGTACAAATACTTCAATTGCCTGTAAGGCATGATAGGGGAGCTAAGACACATACTTCAAACGTGTATACAAACCGTATCATTGGCTTAGTTATGATAGCAATAACAAGTTACTTTTGAAATAAAAAGTCAGTCCTTAAAATCCTCCAAGCCTGGATAAAGTCAAAAGACAGTTCAATGGCTTGAACTGATCTGTAAGGGAGCTGCTAATGGAGAAAGACAAAGGGTGGAATTATATAGGGCCCTGAATAACATGGAAGTCTGGATTTATCATGAGAGAAGCAAAGTGATGCCTTCCTTGATGTCAGAAGCAAAGAGTCACGTTTTCCATCAGAGTTCCAGACATTGAGATGAGATTCTTGTGAAAGAGCACCGAGAGATCTATTAATGGGAATTATTGCTGTTAGCATCCTCATTAACTGCAAATGTCACCTCATTAAGTGCAGCATCCTGTCGTACTATGGGGTGGTAGAACCTAGACACTGAGAAATCCTGGCATGAAAGTCAGAGTGGGTGTTTTGCCACTTTCTCCTCTCCACCTCCGTGTCAGAGAGTGCCCTTGACCTACTGTGGCACATACAGTGGCTGTATGCACGGACACTGGTCTCTAACTCATGTTGGCCTCTTCACCTCATCACCGCATCATGACACATCTCTGATGCACATGCACAATGTTGTCACACTTCAATGTTGCACTTTGGGGCACATTGGAGTAAATGTCATTGAAATACTACTGGAAGGACACCTTATGCACAGGGACTGGACTGGGCTGCATTTACTTTGTGCCTATCTAGATGTTCACAGCATGTATTCCTTGACTTCCCTTGCCTTTTGCACTTTGACCCTTCAGCCAGAACTTCATAGCACTTCTCTATTTAGCTTTGACACAAAACCAGGCAGCTTGTCATTGTTGTTAGCAGTTAGAATTCAGGGGCGTGAACATCTTGCTGAATGGTATTCTGCTATATCATTCACCCCCCTACACCACATGGGAGCAGCGACTGTAGCAAATGCACTGCATGTACTTCAAGCAAATGATCATATGTGTTAGGGCGATAGTCCTCTCTGGTGCCCAAGGAGATACCTGTCAATGGGGATCCTGCCACAGTATGTTAAGGGCAACCTCCAAGGTCAGTTCAGGGGCTTAGGTATGACCATATGCCCGGTCAGAGCACACAGTCAAGGAGTGGGTCAGGTCAGCTCTGTAGGTCAAGTGCAGCCAATCCGGGAAGCCACGTAAACACAGTCCAGCAGGTTTCCAGAGCTCAGTCAGGGTTCTGGTCACTCAGAGTTTGGGGCTGTCAATAACTTGCTTAAAGGGTGGGTGACAGTCTGTTTGCAGGATCAACTAAACATCAAGTGGGCAGGAGGTTGGGTAATATAGTGGCACACATTGGAGGAAGAATCCTGGGATGCAGAAGGCATTGCAATAGTGAAGGGTGAAAGCTGAATCTATAAGGGGGTGGGGGGAAGGGAGATGATAGAGCAGGGGAGGATAAGGGGTCATAGAGATGAAGGATCTGCTGATATTATACAGCACCCTGGCTTCCCTGGGTGACAGTGACCTACCAATTGTGGTTTGTTCAGCTCATATGTATGTCTGAGGCTGGGGGAAAGACAGATTGGATGGGACTCAAGGAGCTGTGGGGAGGGTTCCCAGGAAGGGGATGTTATTGTTTGGCATTCACTTACACATAGGTGGAATTCACTGTTAGTGGACCTGCCATTGTTGGTGTACATACAAATGTGCGATTGTGTTCAAATAACAAGGGAAATCAGTGAGTAGCGAAAATAGTCTCTTCAGTCAGCAATCACAGCACAAGTTTGAGACGGCAATAGAATCCCTAAATACAGTTCTTACCAGAACCCCTTTCTCCACAGTTCTTACATAGATTAAAAAAAGAGATTTTAATATATAGTACACAAAGGTTCAAAGGGCTTCTGTTCTGGGAGACGGGAGATGGGTTGAAATGTGTGAAATGCTGGCTGCTACTTCGGATGGGATGTCTGTCCGGTCTACTTGCATAATTAGGAGGTGTTAGCTCTTTTGCCTTTTAAATTAGTAAATGTTAGTAAAACTACTAAGCTTATATGCTCTATTGTTAAAAATTGTAAGAATAAAGTTATTAAACTGATTATTGCAGCTGGATTGTGAGATTTATTTACTATTTGCTGGAATTTCATTCATTCATGCAATTTCATGCAAGCTGTGTTTTGTCAGTTAGTTTCTTAAAGGGATAATTGCCCAATTAAAAGATATTGAACAGCTACTTAATCTATTCAGGTCCAGGAGGTGGCTGGCAAGGGCTGATTAATATTTGTGGAGACTTGATGGGCATGGTATTGTTCTGTCTGCTGATAAGTTGTGGAAATGCAGTACAGGTAATGAGTTTGAAAGGGTTGTTTTAATTTTGGATACTACAGAATTGTGGTTTTATGAATGAAGAAACTGTGTTATAGTAAATAACAGGTTAGTAAAGGGTTATGAATGAATGAACGGGAACCCGGTATTAATGAATATAGCAAACTGGTGAGTGAGTTAATAAAGATAACCTATAACACAATATCTCATAACATGATATCTCACACTAATGACCGGGCCCCAGTGATGCCTGAGATGTATGAGCAATGTCTGTGCACTGAGGGAGATGGAGCTGGTTGTCCTACTCACAGTTACCTGCCACTCACCCACTCCCTGCTCATCGGGCAGCAGCTGCTCACTTCACACCTCGGGAATGAAACATCCACTAGCCGTAGGAATTCCAACTACTCACAGACATCCTCACAACCAGATTATCGTGAAGTATTCACATTTATTCACAGAGTCATAGAGATGTACAGCATGGAAACAGACCCTTCGGTCCAACCTGTCCATGCCAACCAGATATCCCAATCCAATCAAATCCCACCTGCCAGCACCCGGCCCATATCCCTCCAAACCCTTTCTATTCATATACCCATCCAAATGCCTCTTAAATGTTGCAATTGTACCAACCTCCACCACATTCTCTGGCAGCTCATTCCATACATCTACCACCCTCTGCATGAAAAAGTTGCCTCTTAGGTCTCTTTTATGTTTTTCCCCTCTCACACAAAACCTATGCCCTTCAGTTCTGGACTCCCCAACCCCAGGGAAAAGACTTTGTCTACTTATCTTATCCATGCCCCTCATAATTTTGTAAACCTCTATAAGGTCACCCCTCAGCCTTCAACGCTCCAGGGAAAACAGCCCCATCCTGTTCAGCTTCTCCCTGTAGCTCAGATCCTCCAACCCTGGCAACATCCTTGTAAATCTTTTCTGAACCCTTTCAAGTTTCACAATATCTTTCCGATATGAAGGAGATCAGAATTGCAAGCAATATTCCAATAGTGGCCTAACCAATGTCCTGTACTGCCGCAACTCCTGTACTCCATACTCTGACCAATAAAGGAAAGCATACCAAACGCCTTCTTCACTATCCTATCTATCTGTGACTCCACTTTCAAGGAGCTATGAACCTGCACTCCAAGGCCTCTTTGTTCAGCAACACTCTCTAGGACCTTACCATTAAGTGTATAAGTCCTGCTAAGATTTGCTTTCCCAAAATGCAGCACCTCGCATTTATCTGAATTAAACTCCATCTGCCACTTCTCAGCTCATTGGCCCATCTGGTCCACATCCTGTTGTAATCTGAGGTAACCCTCTTCGCTTTCCACTACACCTCCAATTTTGGTGTCATCTGCAAACTTACTAACTGTACCTCTTATGCTCGCATCCAAATCATTTATGTAAAAGTAGAGGAACCAGCACCGATCCCTGTGGCACTCCACTGGTCACAGGCCTCCAGTCTGAAAAACAACCCTCCACCGCCACCCTCTGTCTTCTACCTTCGCTAAAACAATGTCACCCTTGCCGCCAATGTGCCATCAGAAAGTTTTCTTCTTTCCCTCACTCCCCAACACATCTCAATACAGCCCCGAAGATCTTAAGTGAGAGAGCTTGCTCTACAATGAAGCCCATAGGCCTTGGAGGTTTGGTCAGGCAACCATCGACATGTGTCAAGAGAGCCCAGATAGACAGTGTGTTGTCCTGCCCAGAGCCAGTTGCACCCTCCTCTGCTGGCACTCCTGCAGGGCTCACGGTGGCATGCAGTGTGCTGATGGAGGGCTAGGACACCTCTGGATATACTAAGAGGAGATCTCTGGGGTGGAGGGCAGTGGTGGTGGTGTTTGGTACCTTCCCTGGATGGGTGACTACTAGCACTACTCTCTCTCCTTGTGTGGAAGGGGTGCCTGGAGTGAGGTTAGGGTCCCTCATCCTTCAGTCACCTTGCCTGTGGTTCTGGGGACCGGTGGCTAGGGTGATGGAGCACAGGTCCATTTGTGTAACCAGCTGGCGCTGGAACTATTGGACCTGGTTCTCTAAGCAGTCATCAACATTGTTATGGAGGCAGCCATTAGTTCACAAGCCTGAGGCAGCAGTGTCCCCACAGTGTTGCTGCAGTCCTGCCCACTGCGCCCACAAACCTGCCTGCTTGCTGCTTCTGTGCCCGTTTGTGCACTCATGAATGGCTGACACTGTGGGACCTTCTGCTGCCTGGGGCTGAGCATGGTCTCTGGCAGTCCTCCAAATGCCAGCGACCTGGTGGGTTTCTTTCTCCGTCATCGGCAGAGATGTGGCAGTGATGTGCTCATGACTCCGGTGTAGCTAAAATACCCATGAGATGCAGCACCTGAATAGCTGGAGGGTGCAGGAAGAGGCCTTGCTGGTGCTGTCTCTGAGGTTTCCACACCATGTTACCTGCAAGACACAGAGAGCGCATTGTGACCAAGGGTTATAAGTTGTGGCAGATAAAAACTGAATTGCCAGTGGGTGCACTGCCAGTAAGATGGTTTGTACTTGGTTGGCGATATGTGGATGTTTCAGCATCTCCTCCAGAAGTGGTCTTAGTCCTTCCAGTCATTGCCGGACTCCCATACTCAGAGGAAGTGGGGAATCGAAGGTTCAGGTTGGCAGGGTCTAGTGTCATGGTCTCCTTTGGAAGACTTGGGGGAAGAAGATGCTGCACCTCTGAAATGCCCTGTCGACCAGGACATTGAGGTCTCTGTGGACAAATCACTGTGCCAATTTCCCCTAATTTGCCATGCCCTCTGAGAATCTGTGCAGGGAGCTTTGGAATGCCAACAGTTCTCTAGGTGTGCAAGGATGCCAGCACTGGGGATGCTGGTCTATCGCTTGATATCTGACAAGATCTTTCATTACGGCTAGTGTTAGCATTGACCGAGAGGGCTGCCATACAAGTATAGTACTTAATCAAGTGAGTTTGAAATGAAAGCACTTGGAAACTCACTAGTCCTGTCAGAGAAAAACAATCCATGAAACTCAAAGAAATGACTCTTAGCCAAAAGAAAATTGCAAGGTTCAGCCCAAGGTTACTCACTAATTTCGGTCATTAGAAAGGATAACTAGAAATGAAAATACTTTGCATTTAAAAAGTTATACAAAAGACTTTCCACATTGAAATACATTTTTCCACTTGCAAAGCAGCTAATAATGGCATCAAAATCAATTTACAGGAAAGTCTAAAATTTGGACATCTTATTACTTAGAACAAATAGGAGACAGATTAGATTACTTACAGTGTAGAAACAGGCCCTTCGGCCCAACAAGTCCCCACCGACCCGCCGAAGAGCAACCCACCCAGACCTATTCCCCTACACCTAACACTACGGGCAATGTAGCATGGCCAATTCACCTATCCTGTACGTTTTTGGACTGTGGGAGGAAACCAGAACACCTGGAGAAAACCCACGCAGACATGGGGAGAATGTGCAAACTCCACACAGACAGTTGCTTGAGGTGGGAATTGAATCCGGGTCTCTGGCGCTGTGAGGTAGCAGTGTTCACCACTGAGCCACCGTGCCACCCATGTGCCAGCCGTGTGCCACCGTGCTGCCCAAGATCTATTGGAGGCAGAGAGTACTTTCAGTTCTGGAGCTAAATGATCAATAGAATGGTCATTGCGTTTATTATATTGGACAGGTTATTAAAGCTTAACTTGATATGAAAGGAAAACAAAATTTTCTCCAAGGCTACAGAGTTGTAAGAGTGATCTAGGTATAGAGCTTCAATAGCCTACAGTGACAATCCAATAGACTTAACAATAAATAGAGTTATAGAGATGTACAGCATGGAAACAGACCCTTCGGTCCAACCTGTCCATGCCAACCAGATATCCGAACCCAATTTAGTCCCACCTGTCAGCACCTGGCCCATATCCCTCCAAACCCTTCCTATTCATATGCCCATCCAAATGCCTCTTAAATGTTGCAATTGTACCAGCCTCCACCACTTGTTCTGGCAGCTCATTCCATACACATGCCTCCCTCTGCATGAAAAAGTTGCCCCTTAGGTATCTTTTATATCTTTCCCCTCTCACCCTAAACCTATGCCCTCTAGTTCTGGACTCCCTCACCCAGGGAAAAGGCTTTGTCTATTTATCCTATCCATGCCCCTCATAATTTTGTAAACCTCTATAAGATCTCCCCTCAGCCTCCGATGCTCCATGGAAAACAGCCCCAGCCTGTTCAGCCTCTCCCTGTAGCTCAGATCCTCCAACCCTGGCAACATCCTTGTAAATCTTTTCTGAAACCTTTCAAATTTCACAGCATCATTCCGGTAAGAAGGAGACCAGAATTGCATACAATATTCCAATAGTGGCCTAACCAATGTCCTGTACAGCCGCAACATGACCTCCCAACTCCTGTACTCAATACTCTGACCAATAAAGGAAAGCATACCAAATGCCTTCTTCACTATCCTATCTACCTGTGACTCCACTTTCAAGGAGCTATGAACCTGCACTCCAAGGTCTCTTTGTTTAGCAACACTCCCTAGGACCTTACCATTAAGTGTATAAGTCCTGCTAAGATTTGCTTTCCCAAAATGCAGCACCTCGCATTTATCTAAATTAAACTCCATCTGCCACTTCTCAGCCCATTGGCCCATCTGGTCCAGATCCTGTTGTAATCTGAGGTAACCCTCTTTGCTGTCCACTACACCTCCAATTTTGGTGTCATCTGCAAACTTACTAACTGTACCTCTTATGCTTGCATCCAAATCATATATGTAAATGACAAAAAGAAGAGGACCCAGCACTGATCCTTGTGGCACTCCACTGGTCGCAGGCCTCCAGTCTGAAAAACAACCCTCCACCACCACCCTCTGTCTTTTACCTTTGAGCCAGTTCTGTATCCAAATGGCTAGTTCTCCCTTTATTCCATGAGATGTAACCTTGCTAATCAGTCTCCCATGGGGAACCTTGTCGAACACCTTACTGAAGTCCATATAGATCACATCTACTGTTCCGCCCTCATCAATCTTCTTTGTTACTTCTTCAAAAAACTAAATCAAGTTTGTGAGACATGATTTCCCACACACAAAGCCATGTTGACGATACCGAATCAGTCCTTGCCCTTCCAAATACATGTACATCCTGTCTCTCAGGATTTCCTCCAACAACTTGCCCACCATCGAGGTCAGGCTCACCAGTCTATAGTTCCCTGGCTTGTCTTTACTGCCCTTCTTAAACAGTGGCACCACGTTTGCCAACCTCCAGTCTTCCGGCATCTCACCTGTGACTATCGATGATACAAATATCTCAGCAAAAGGCCCAGCAATCACTTCTCTCGCTTCCCACAGAGTTCTCGGGTACATCTGATCAGGTCTTGGGGATTTATCCAGCTTTAACTGTTTCAAGACATCTAGCACTTCCTCCTCTGTAATCTGGACATTTTGCAAGATGTCACCATCTATTTCCCGACAGTCTATACCTTCCATATCCTTTTCCACAGTAAATACTGATGCAAAATATTCTTTTAGTATCTCCCCCATTTTCTGTGGCTCCACACAAAGGCTGCCTTGCTGATCTTTGAGGGGTCCTATTCTCTCTCTTGTTACCCTTTTGTCCTTAATATATTTGTAAAAACCCTTTGGATTCTCCTTAATTCTATTTGCCAAAGCTATCTCTTGTCCCCATTTTGCCCTTCTGATTTCCCTCTTAAGTATACTCCTACTTCCTTTATAGTCTTCTCAGGATTCACTCGATCTATCCTGTCTATACCTGACATATGCTTCCTTCTTTTTCTTAACCAAACCCTCAATTTCTTTAGTCATCCAACATTCCCTTTACCTACCAGCCTTCCTTTTCACCCTGACAGGAATATACTTTCTCTGGATTCTTGTTATCTCCTTCCTGAAGGCTTCCCATTTTCTAGCCATCCCTCAACCTGCGAACATTTGTCTCCAATCAGCTTTCGAAAGTTCTTGCCTAATACCGTCAAAATTGGCCTTTCTCCAAATTAGAACTTCAACTTTTAGATCTGGTCTAACCTTTTCCATCATGATTTTAAAATGAATAGAATTATGGTCGCTGGCCCCGAAGTGCTCCCCCACCTACACCTCAGTCACCTGCCCTGCCTTATTTCCCAAGAAATAAGTTTTGCACCTTCTCTAGTAGGTGCATCCACATACTGAATAAAAAAATTATCTTGTACGCACTTAAGAAATTCCTCTCCATCTAAACCTTTAACACTATGGCAGTCCCAGTCGATGTTTGGAAAGAAGCCAAGCTTCTAATTTGACTTTTAACAAAACAGGAATAACCACTTTCATAGTTTCATAACCTAACTTACTATATTGTGGTTTTAAAATCAGGACAGTTTAGATTTAGAGCACACTTTTCTTGTCCTGAGACGACAAGGTCGTTCAACTTAAATTGTGTTCTGTGAAATGAGAGACAAATATGTGAGCTATGCACACACATGCCAATCATGTGTACTTGACGTGAACAGTCAGAGTTTTGGAACCACGTTTGTACTGATGTTTATCTTCAAATGCAGTCATATGAATTTCTCATGAGACCAGGAATTCCTGTCTGCATAGCGCAGCAGCTGGAATCAATTACAACTGCAGCCAGTCTTGGACGGCAGCAACACCAGGGAGAGAGAAGAATTGTTGTCCTTTAGGAGGGAAGGAGAGAAGCCAGAAGAGTATTTTGATGGGGATGTGTGGGTGTGGTGCATGAGAGATGAAAAAGAAATAAACCAGCATTTATAATTTGGGGATAAGTGGGAATTAGTGGAAAATAGAGACCAGAAGAAAAGTGCCAGCTTGAATTAAGTTGGAGGCACAGTGCCAATTTGAACAGAGGATAGAGAGAAAAGCTTTGTTATCATTCAACTCTAGGGCAACATCGTCACTGAAAACAGAAGGCTGTACAGCCAGAGGTGTTGTCTTTTGGGTGAATTTGTGAAATCAAGACAATTTCTGCCCTCTCATGTAGACACAAAAGACCATATGCCACTATTTCAAAGGGTAAAGAGAAGTTCAGGAGATTTCCCCAGTGAACAGAACATATTTAATTCCTTAATCAATGATGTGTAATAAAAATGATCTGGGCATCATCACGAGCCTGCTGTGCACAAATGACTGTTCAGCCTTCCATGTTTTAACAGTGACTCCAATTCAAAATATTACATTGGCAGTGAAGTCTTTTAAAAAATTCTGTAGTTGTGAAAAGTTGTATAAAAATTCATATTGTCCTATAGCGATTTTAACAGTTTGATGTGAGGATGGATGGGTGGAGGGCGCAGGGGGTATGCATGGGAGTGGGATGGGGAGAGGAGAAATAGGGAGGTGAAACAAATAGTGTACTTATGAGTTTAGACAGTTAAAGGAGTACCCAGAGTTTGAGTTAATTGTGTGGAGGCTTGGAAAATATCAAGTTGTTTAGTAAATTGAAACTGAACAACATTTTTCAAGTGAATGGCTGCTACTGACTGAACACCGACAGTAAAGGGTCTCTGAAATGCTTACTTAGGGAATTTTTCCAGACACACCTTTTTTTCATCAAAATAGTTATTGTAAGTTATCTAGTTGCTCAGTGTAGCAACTTAAAAAGAAAGTTATTATTCGTTAATGAAATTGTATTTCAAATCCAGTTAGTACCATTTCTAACACCCTCTGCACCTGCACTGCATGCATATCATACAGTCATCTGAATGAGACAAGGCCATTCAGTGCTTCAACTGGGCAGAAGTGGGTACTGCAGATGCTGGAGGTTAGAGTCAAGATTAGAGTGGTGCTGAAAAAGCACAGCAGGTCAGGCAGCACCCGAGGAGCAGGAAAATCAGGAATGAGAAGGGCTTCAAGCCTTTCAGTGCTTCACGCCTGCTCCACCATTCAGTATCCTATAGGATTGTGGCTGAACTGATTTTAACCTCAACTCTACATTCCTGCATACCCCCAAAATTTTTAATCCTTTTTTGTAATCTATATTCTGTTGACCTCTGCCTTCAAAATATCTTAAAATCCTGAGGAAGGGAATTCCAAAGACACTCAACTCACTGAAAGAAACTTTTGTTTATTCCCTCTTCTGTCTTAAATAGGTGACCCCTTGTTTTTAAACAATGACCCCTAGTTTAGATTCCCCCACAACAGGAAACATCTTTTCCACATCTACCCAATACAGTTCCCTCAGGCTCTTATATCTTTCAATTAAATCATCTCTGACTCTCCTAAACTCCAGAGGATTCAAATGTGGCCTGTCTAGTCTTTCCCCATAAAGCGTTCCATTCTGTCCAGATCTTAATCGAGTAAACCTTCTCTGAACTGTTTCCAACACGTTCCCATCCTTCTGTGAAGACGATGACCAGGACTGGACACAGCTCGGTTTGCATCCCACAGCTCTCCAATCTCTCATCATTTTGAAAATAAGTTCCTTTGGTTTTTTTTCGATAATATAGACTATTTCATTTTTTCCCACATTATACTTCATTTGCCAGATCTTTGCCGACTTTCTTAACCTATCTATATCCCTTTGTAGCTTCCTTATGTCTTATTCACAACTTGCTTTTCCGCCTATCTTTGTGCCATCAACAAATTTATACCTTCATCCAAATCACTTATTTAATTGTAAAGAGTTCTGAGTTTTGAGAAGATTTGTAGCTCGGGTTGAGGTTCTGGATATAGGTTTGCTCGCTGAGGTGCAAGGTTCATTTCCAGACATTTCATCACCATTCTAGGTAACGTCTTCAGTGGGCCTCTGGGCAAAGCACTGTTGATAATTCCTGCTTTCCATTTATATGTTTAGATTGCTTTGGGTTAGTGATGTCATTTCCTGTGGTGACATCATTTCCTGTCTTTTTCTCAGGGGAACTCTATCAACAAGCACATCGAGTTAGACCCCATCTACCACCCCTAAGAAAAAGAACATAAAATGACATCACCACAGGAAATGACATCACCAACCCAAAGAATCCCAAACATATAAATAGAAAGCAGGAATTATCAACAGTGCTTCACCTGGAGGCCCACTGTGGATGTTACTTAGTAGGGTGACGAAATGTCTGGAAATGACCTTTCCAGCTCAGTGAGTAAATCTGCATCCAGAATTGTAAAGATTTGATGGTCCAGAACCATCCCCATTGGCACACTGCTTCTGACATCTAGCCAACTTGAAAAAGGATCCATTTATTCCTACTCTCTGCTTCCTGTTAGGAACCAATCTTCTATTCATGCCAATATGTTACCCCAATTGCTTTTAATACTCTCAATTTTAATTTCCATCAATAGCCTTTGATGTAGTACCTAATCAAATGCATTCTGGAAATCTCATCCTGACTCTCTTGAACTTATCCAAGTGCCCTTTTATAATGTCTTTAATAATAGTTTCCAACATTTTTCCTGTAATAAATGTTATACTAACTGGCCTGAAGTTTTCTGCTTTCTCCCTCCTTCCCTTTCAATAGCTACAAGAGTTACAATAGCTATTTCCCAATCTAAAGGAACCTTCCCAGAATCTAGTGAGTTTTGGTTAATTAAACCAATGCATCTACTGTCTTATTTGTTACTCCTATTAAGACCCCAGGAAAGAATCTATCAGGACTTGGGGACTTGTCAAATTGCAAATTCAATATTTACTCAAGACTACATTCCTTTGGCCCACCAGGTCTGTCCCAAAATGTGGGAAATACCTGACCTTCAACCTAAACCTATTTACCAACACTTGCCCCACAGCCTTGAATGTTATGGTGTACCAAGTGCTTCTTCTGGTCCTTTATAAAGGGTGTGAGGCAACTCACCTCTACCACCCTGCCAGGCAAGGCATTCCAGACCATTGCCATTCTCTGGGTTTAAATAAAAAATCCTCCTAAACCTCCTGCCCATGTTCCCTTATAACCTTGCACAGCAAAATCAGATCATTCATTCATCTTCTCTACTCCCAGGCTAAGATTTTCTGCAGGACCCAATACTTCACCTGTGAAACCTCCTCTTTTTAAAAAAAAATCTGAAGAAACTTTTCCTATCTGTTTTAAATTATTGGCTAACTTTCGATTGTAATTTAACTTTTCCCTCCTTATCAATCTTTTAGTAATTGTTTACTTTTTAAATATTATTTCCTATCTTCTGACCTGCCTCCTATCCTTGTACAATTATGACTTTTCTTTTAAATTTGATACTATCTTTGACTTGTTTAGTTAACTCCAGATGGAGGTCCATCCCTTTAGAATTTTATCTGATTTGTTGGAATGCATTTACTCTGCCCCTTCTGGAATATCACCTGTTATGTTTAGCACTACATCACTATTGAGTTCCATTAGTTGGCATTGACTATGGCAAACAAACCAGTATACTAAGTACAATTGCTTAACTGTAAACACAAGTAGAGGGCTTTAATAAAATGGAGCTCAGAAGTGTTTGCCATTGGGAGAATAGCTGCTGTGTTTTCATCACTTCATCACTTTGTTTCCTACATCCTTTTATAGCTTAGAACAGTCTAATTTATGAAATATAGAAAATGTTTAACAGTCACAAAATATCTCACTAAAATGTAAAAATTCTTGGGGAGCATTTTCCACAACCTTTAAGGGAAGATTACCAATTCAAATGATAATTGTAGTGGGTTAGGAAAGGGATTACCATCTGGAGGAATATGGACCAACTTAAATTTTCTGCTGCAGTCCTCACTGGGTGATCTTTGTCAATTATAATCACAACAAGTCCCTTATTTCTTATTGGGAGATTGAAGTAAGTGCCTTCATATTCCCCTAGGTAGGTACTAGGAGAGAGAAATGTTAAAATAAGAAGAAATATAAATTCCTTCCCACACAGTAGATCTGGAGCAACTTTTAATAGTATTGATCAACTATCAATCTTATAGGATAAAGATGCAATAATTATCGCCAATGTAGATTTCACAATTCTGAAAACTGAATAAATAATTTATCAAAAATCAATCGTTTGAGGAGGGACGTTGCCTTCAATTGCTCCCAGTAAATAAAAATTTAGCCTTCAACTTGTCTATCATCTTTCAGAATTTGATATAACAACCAATTGTATTTGTTTGAACAAGATTAAAAGGATAGGTCCAGCTTCCATCATAGTGCACACAGTGTAATTATTAGTTTTAGCATTTTGTCGATCGAGAGGAATGTTTTAGAGGCAGGAGAAAACTTTTTGAAGCTCTTTGCTTAGGTTTTGTTAGCTTTTATAATTTGGCCCGATTGTATTTTCGTCACATAAATATATCACCGTCTTTAAGTTTACCTTTTCTTACATGTGCGTAAAACATCTGATGACATGCAAACTAAAAGTATCAGAGGAGATTGTTATACTTCTTAAGTACAAACATGTGAGGGCAAATTGTCAATTGGGATTTCTAAATATATTAACTGTTATAGTATTAATTTGTAAATCTCTGGGGTGGGAGACGTGACCAGGAATGCTTTGTATTTCAAGTGAGAACATGATATTTATTGTTTGGAAACTGAAGAATTGCAGGATAATTAAGTATGAATTTATAGTTGACCAGGAAGCCTGTATAGTCACCCGAGGTGTGACCCTCATTTCTTTTTTAGAAAACAATAAAATGCATCACAATCATATTCCTTTACATACATCTGAAAGGAAATGAGTCCAGCAACTCTGAAGTTGACACCAGTTTCAGCAGAACTCTTGTCAAATTGTCTTGTCTCAATGATGCCATTAAGCAAAATAAACCCTTGGTCGCAACATATAAATCGGGAGGAAGTTAATGATGAAGCAGGCTCAATTGCTCTTTGGTGTTCAAAAGATTATGTCTTTGAGATGAAAAGAGCAAAACCTGATTCTCATGCACTTTGAATGTATTGTGTGACTTTGTATCATTTTTGGACTTGATTTCTGTATAAATCCAAATTCCCCATGGCAGGTCTCAGGTTGATAGAAAGTGGAATCCTTGATCCTCAGAAAGCTATTTCTTGATTGTGTGGAATTAACTTTTCTCAACTGGGGTCATGAGACAACATTGGCTTCAATAGCTTTAAACTGTGCAAGGAAAAGTCACCTGGAGTTTCCTCTCCTGAGCTTTGCCCAGTTATCCCTGGTAACAAATATATACATGTGAACATCAGCTAAGGATAGCTATTTTGTTCATACTTTGTGCTTATTTGGATGTCTCCTCATTTCTTCCTTGGAATCCATCATATGAATATATAAATTAAGAGTAGAAGTAGACCATTTAAATTAGATTACTTACAGTGTGGAAACAGGCCCTTCGGCCCAACAAGTCCACACCGACCCGCCGAAGCACAACCCACCCTTTCCCCTACATTTACCCCTTTACTTAACACTATGGGAAATTTAGCATGGCCAATTCACCTGAATTGCACATCTTTGGACCGTGGGAGGAAACCGGAGCACCCAGAGGAAACCCACGCAGACACGGGGAGAATGTGCAAACTCCACACAGTCAGTCGCCTGAGTCGGGAATTGAACCCGGGTCTCTGGCGCCGTGAGGCAGCAGTGCTAACCACTGTGCCACCGTGCCGCCCACAAATAAGGAGTTGCTTGCTCTGCCATTTGATAAGATCTTGGCTAAATTAGATTGTGACCTCTATTTTCTTGTCTATTCCTTTACTCTTTGATTCCCTTGTCAGTAGAGAATCTAACTCAACCTTAAAATATTCAGTGACCCAGTCTCCACTGCTCGATGGCAAAGAGAATCCACAGGCTAGCAACCTTGAGTGGAAAGAATTCTCCTAACCTCTGTCTCAAATGAGAGAGCTTTTATTTTAAATTGTTTCCTCTAATTCTTTTCTTCTCCCACAAAATTAAACTTCCTTTCAGCTGTAAGGTGGGGCAAAATTCCCATCAGATACCCTGGACTAAAACCCTCTGAACTTGGGACATGATTTTGTGTAATTTACATTTGAACTAAAAGTCAAACTGGGCGGCACGGTGGCACAGTGGTTAGCACTGCTGTCTCACAGCGCCTGAGACCCGGGTTCAATTCCCGACTCAGGCGACTGACTGTGTGGAGTTTGCACGTTCGCCCCGTGTCTGAGTGGGTTTCCTCCGGGTGCTCCGGTTTCCTCCCACAGTCCAAAGATGTGCGGGTCAGGTGAATTGGCCAAGCTAAATTGCCCGTAGTGTTAGGTAAGGGGTAAATGTAGGGTATGGGTGGGTTGCGCTTCGGCGGGTCGGTGTGGACTTGTTGGGCCGAAGGGCCTGTTTCCACACTGTAAGTAATCTGATCTAATCTAATCATTGGGCTCTCTGGCTGAGACAGACTTGGCATTATGCAAGTTTAGGAGCAGCTGTCTGGAACAGGGCTTAGTTTGGAAAGCTGAAGGGAGATCCCACAAACTCTTCATTTAAAGACAATGAACACCAGCCTGCAGAGTAAACAACATTCGGGAGCCTACAAACATACTAAACCGTTCAACTTCTAATCTGTTTGCTTGGACACAGAGATACTAAACATTCTACACCACTGCACTACATGCAAAGCTGGTTGCCTTTGAATGTGAAGACCTTCACACTACCAGTAAAATTTCAATCTACATTCACCCAGGCCATTCAAAACTATCGGAAACCCATTCACTTTCAGAGTACCACTCGCATCTCATCCAGTAATCAAGGGGCTCTGAGGGGAGAAGCAACAGCTCAGTAATCAAATCCAAATTTGGCGGATGATGAGGGGAACTGGCAGTCGATATAACTGGGGCACCCCAATCTCTAAGGGGGGGGGCTTCGATTCAACGAGAGGTTTGGCCAGAGTGGAGAGAATCAGCCACTGCCAGTCGCAGTGAGTCACAGTCTGGAACCATCACAGACTCAGGAAAAGAAATAGAGCAAACAATCTTCTCATCTACGCACCTCCATGTACCGACGAGAAGTGGCCGAAGAGCCGAGATACCGACCAGGACAGTGCCAACGACATCCACCACCATCCAAGCCTACAGAGCAATCTACACTCGCCGTCTGCAGCAGAGCCTGGCTATGGCAAGAGACAACGGAGGAGCGCAAATCAATTGAATTGAATTGAATTTATTGTCATGTGTACCGAGGCATAGTAAAAAGCTTTGTCTTGCAAGCAATACAGGCAGATCACAGAGTTAAGTCGCATAGATAAGTAAATAATAGTGGCACCGTGTTTCTACTTCAGATGTGAGCATAAGGCATTCAAGATCCTCAGCTCAGTTAGGTAGGATAGGAAGGGTGGGCTTCGGGGCGGAAGGTGCTAGGCACCTCCAGGGAAAGGAAGCAGGATTGGAGCCCGGGTTCAGTGTTTTCTCTCTCTTTCGATCTTTCTCCCCGTTCCCTTGTCACCTTCTCTGTAATGTTAAATCCACAGTATCAAGTCTGGCTGCAAGGGTTCACTGGGATGCTAGTTTACTGTCAGATAAGCCTCACTTCACTTGGTCCATAACGTTGGGATTTTAAAATATTCATTTTCTTTTTTAGATATTGCCCATATTTTCAGTTTTGCTTGTTTTAATAAAATCAGAGTTTTCTTTGCCTCTGAAACTTGCCTCCTGTGTCTTTCACCACACCAGATCTCACAACATACTCCCAGGGTCAGGAACAGGGAGCTGGTGCACAGCAAACCAACCATCACACCCCCCCATATAGCATGCAGCCTATTAAGTTCCCTCATGAACCTATATCTTTCAATACGATCATGTCTCATTCTTCAAAATTCCAACTGATGCAGACTCAACTTGTCCAGCCCTTCCTCATAAACCTCTTCATTGCAGGAATCAGTTGAGTGAATCTTCTGTGTACTGTTTTCAACATAGTTACATCTTTTCTTTAATAAGGAGGTCAAAACTTGATATTCCATTCCTCTTGCAACAAATACCAACATTCCACATGCTTTCCTCAACACTTGTTGAACCTGTATACTCAGGGATTGTGATCCATGGAACAGAACGTCCAGACCTAATTTTATCTGCAATCTCTCTCTATTTAAACAATAACCCATTCTATTAATAATAATAAATTTAAATTTTGATTCTTTCTACAAAAGTGCACAAGTTCACAATTTCCCACAATATGCACCATCTGTCACATTTTTGCTCATTGACAACTTTCCTACATCCCTTTCAGTATCCTTATGTCCTCTTTATATCTTACTGTCGTACCTATATTTATTTTATTGACAAATTTAGCAACCATTCATGTGGTTCCTTCATCAAGTTATTTCAAACTGTTGAAGGCCATGGCACTGAGCAATGTGACAGTCCAGTCAGAAGCTCTTATCAACTTGATGTTGACCCTGTTCATCTTCATTTCTTGCCAGCCAATCCACATCTATCTATTCTACTATGTTACCTGCTTCAATATGGTTCTTATTTTGTGAAGTACCATTTTGATGTACCATTTTGTCAAATGCCATTTTGAAATCTAGGAAGATCCTATCTGTCAGATTCACTTGCTTATTACTTCTTCAAAGATTTTAAACAGGCTGGTCAAATTCAATCTCCATTTCACAAACCATATTGATTCTGCCGGATTGTATTAAGAAGTTCGAAGCACGCTGCTATAACGTCCTTAATAATGGATTCTAAAATTTTGCCAAAGACAAACATTAAGGTAACTAGCCTATAGTTTCCTACTAATTGTCTCCGTCTGTTCCTGAATTAAGGAATATCATTCATTATTTTTCAATCTGATGCGACCTTGCCAGAATCTAAGGAATCTTGAAAAATTAAGAGGTTAATGTCGCAATAACCCTTTCTTAAAGGCACTAGGTGATTGTAAATATTTTAAATCTCTCCCTCCCTTTTAACTCTTAATACTTATTACTGGGCTGTTTATGTCTTCTACAGTGAAGGTAGAGACAAAGGGTGAACTTTGCCCTTTCCCGCTGAGATGCGAGTATTGATGGGAAAAATGGGAACTTAGGGAGAGAATGGAAAAAGTCTAATACTCAACATTGAGAAAGTATTTCCTGATTTCACCCTCAAGCCTTAAATGCTGATTTCAAGATCTTACCATTAAATGGCAATTACCCTATTTCTATCTATTTGCATATCATTAATCCGACAACTGTTCTTATTTCTATACCACTTGCAGTTCTCTTCTCCTCCACTAAGAAACTAGATGACACTATTATGAATCACAGGTGTAGTACATCATAAATAAAACCCTGCTATTCACAGAGTCATACCAAATTTTTTTTATAGCACACACAATACCCCAATTTCGCTGATATTTAGACTGAGAGAGATAAAAAGTGCAAATCAGTACTCGGTACTTACCAAGAGTTATTATTTTGCAAATAATTAGATTATACCTATGAGTAGAAAATCAGAAATTGTTGGAGAAACTCAACAGATCAAGCAGCATCTGTGAGGAGAATGCAAAGTTAACATTTCGAGTCAGGTGGAGATAGAGCCCAAAGAGTGTGTGAGAGAGAGAGTGTGTGAGAGAGAGAGTGTGTGAGAGAGAGAGTGTGTGAGTGTGAGTGTGAGTGTGAGTGTGAGTGTGAGTGTGAGTGTGAGTGTGAGTGTGAGTGTGAGTGTGAGTGTGAGTGTGAGTGTGAGTGTGAGAGTGAGAGAGATGAAAGGGTTGGGCAGACAAAGGGATCATTGATTGAATACCAGGATAGAAAAGAAGCTGAATAAGTGATGATGAGGGCAAAGGATACGAGAGAATGGGTAGGCTGTGCTAAAATCAACCCACGTCATGACAGTACCAGGGTGTGGGTAAAAAGTATGGAAGGACAAAATCTGTCTCTAATATTGAGTCCTAGAGGCTGCAGGGTCCTCAAGTGAAAGGTGAGATACTGTTCTTTAGAGATCACCTTCCAAACTTAGGATGCATAACATCTCAAACCATGGCTTCCAACACCAGAATTGCAATTGACTTGTCAATTGCAGAGTATGACAGTGTGTTCCCTTAGCATGCACATCAACCACCACGCTGCTGCAAAGACGTCCGTTTTCAGAAGCTAGAGAAAAAGTACATGCTCTTAACAAGTTTTCCCAGTTTGTGGTATCATGGTTTGATTGATCTAGATGGACTTTCATTGCAGGATAAACTCAGCATTATTGTGGCAATGCAAACAAGTGAATAATAAGTAAACCAGGAACCGAAGTGTGAAGCTACTTTATGGTATGAGAAATACAGGCTATTTAGCCCATCATGTCTGTACAGGGTCTCTGCAAAGAGCAGCTCAGCTCAACCTCTTCCTCTATTTGCTGTAGAACTGCAGTTTTCATTCTTCAGCTGATTGTCTTGTATAAGCCAACCAGATAAAGGAATATTATGGAGAATACTGCCACGGCCCATATCCAACAGTTGAGCAACGCAAGCTGAGGATCAGCTCTGGAAACTAATTACACATTCCAGCTGTTCCAGAAATGTAGATTCCAAGGCCTACCTACAGCATGACCAGTGTTTTTTCCTGCTCCTCGGATGCTGCCTGACCTGCTGTACTTTTCCAGCAACACACTGTCAACTCGATTAATCCAGACACCCAAGTAATGTCCTGGGGACCCAGGTTCGAATCCCACCATAGCAGATGGTGAAATTTGAATTTAACAGAAGTCTGAAATTCAAAGTCTGACAATGACCATGAATCCATTGCTGATTGTCAGGAACAATCCACCTCATTCACCAGCCTCCTTTAGGGAAAACTATCCTCACCTGGTGTGCCTACACGTGACTCCACACTCTCAGCAATGTGGTTGACTTTTAAACTGCGCTCTGGGTAATTAGGGTTGGGTAATAAATGCTGGCCCAGCCCCCGATGGCCATGTCCTGTGAATGAATTAAAAAAACCTACAAAGTATGACAATCAATCATGACCATTACATTGTGCACATTAATTGCCTTCTTGATATATCAACTAAGCAACTATAATAAGAATAAGGCTCTTAAAAGCAGAACATTAAGTGCACATTTCACAGCCACATTCCTAACCAGCATTGGAAGACAACATTTCACAGCTGCCAGATTCACACATTGAAATGTAAGTGTGCTTTATGATGATGAAGAAAGCCTTTTCTTTGGGAAAGCTACCATATTTAGAGGGAGGGATGTGGGCAGTGCTAGTGGTGGGGATAGGGAGGAACTATCAGGGTGGTTTATTGACAGAACTCTACTCCTAATGTGGTATAAAAACTTTGATTGTGTCTCATAATTGGATACAGGCTCTGTTTATTGAGTGTTAATGATGTTATAAAGCTGCACAGAGAAGGCACAGGATCAGCAAGCAGTTTTGTAAGCTGGATCAAACAATATGGATGTATCAATCAAAGCTTTCAATGGTGTGCTGACTCCAGTATATATGTACCTGACTATCTCCAGGGAAAGTCTCACTACTGTATGTCTGATTATCAATATCTGCCTGTTAGGTGTGTGAACCTGCAATCCATTGCTATAACTGTATATGCTCAGTGTTAACAGCAGGGCAAGAAGCAGCAAGGATTTAGACCTCCTGCCAGGAACCCCTTTCTCTCAGGGAGTTAGAGTGGCTGAGCAAGTACCCGGTCCCCAGTACTCCTCTGAATGTCAGAGATGGGGTATTTTGTCCTGGACCAGGTATGTAGACATGTCAGTGATGTGCTCAGCGAATGATGTTCTTGATTCTAATCTAGAAAAAGTACCCACTGAGGTGAAAATCTCAGAGCCTATGGAAGATGCAGGTGAACACTTGTTGGTGTGTCTGTTGGCTTTGTCCTCAGACATGGAGTTGATGGTCTCTTTGTAGAGGTTCAGATGGGTATCATGTGCCTCTGTGTCAGGGAAAGAGGAGATTTGTTGGAGAAGGTGTATAAAAGAATGTGCCAATTAAGAATGAGTTAATGTTGCTTATAATGATACATCAGCACAACAGAGCTCTATGAAGCTCTCTGGGTTGATTACCCATTGAGTTCTTTCAATTTCCAAATGAGTGGTCATGCATTTCTCTGGTCAGATCCACTGTTTCCTCCTTGTAGAGCGTGAAGAGCCAAACCTGGCTGTCAACAGTCAGTTGGGGGCCAACTTTTCCTGTAATGAGGTTAAGTGATGGATTGAGTATGATATAAGTGATGATTGAGTCTGATGAAAGAACAGTCAGTGGTCTTAAAGAAGAAGCACTGGGCAGGTAACACACTCACTTGCTTTCTCAGCTGCAAAGAGTCTTGTCTATCCCTTTTGAATGTACTGTCTTGCCCTACTGACTGACAACCTGTACCACAGTTGACGCAACCACGCTTGCTCTCAAGCTTAAAGCTGCAAGAATCTCAAACCTGTTGGAAAATTAAAAGGTTTGAGGCTCCTCCATGTCTACTTTCTTGATCTCCATACCTGCCTTGCATACAGTTACACCAAATCCAAAGACCTTGCCTTTAAGATGTCTGCTTCCTGAAGCAAAAAAGTTATCTAGGTAAGGTATTGAAGGTCAGATCCCAGTTCATTAACTCTGACCTGAAATTCCATAAACTGTAGGCTTACATATTTATCATGGATTACGCTGGCAACCAGGAGTTAGAATCACAGAGTCATAGAGATGTACCGCACTGAAACAGACCCTTCGGTTCAACTTGTGCACACCGACCAGATGTCCCAAGCCAATCTAGTCCCACCTGCCAGCACCCGGCCCATATTCCTCCAAACCCTTCCTATTCATTTACCCATCCAGATGCTTTTTAAATATTGCAATTGTACCAGCCTCAACCACTTTCTCTGGCAGCTCATTCCATACATGCACCACCCTCTGCATGAAAAAGTTGCCCCTTAGGTACCTTTTAAGCTTTTCTTGTCTCACCTTAAACCTATGCTGTCTAGTTCTGGACTCCCCTACCCCAAGGAAAAGACTTTGTCTACTTATCCTATCCATGCCCCTCATGATTTTATAAACCTATGTAAGGTCACCCCTCAGCCTCCAATGCTCCAGGGAAAACAACCCTCGCCTCTCCTTATCGCTCAAATCCTCCAACCCTGGCAACACACTTGTCAATCTTTTTTGAACCCTTTCAAGTTTCACAACATCATCCCAATAGTTTTGGTGTTCCCACATAACTCAGCTGAAACACAATCCCTGCTTGTCA
This sequence comes from Hemiscyllium ocellatum, assembly GCF_020745735.1. Lineage (NCBI taxonomy): Eukaryota > Metazoa > Chordata > Chondrichthyes > Orectolobiformes > Hemiscylliidae > Hemiscyllium > Hemiscyllium ocellatum. The sequence continues at coordinate 50,200,357 of NC_083414.1, read as the reverse complement.
TTATTTTACCAATACATTTGCTTTTGATTAATGCCTTGGGTCTTGTCTGTAATTGTATTCTTGTTATTTCAGTCAATGTTCCGTTTACCCAAATTGAAATTTAGTTTAGATAAGAGAGAGAATATTCATAAGCTACTTGGTTACCTGCTTCCCTGAGGTGGCATGGCTTGAAATCTTTTCATTGGCTATGACTGGCTGCTGGCTGCAGTGATGTTAGTGAGCCCACTTTCCTCTTCCAGCTTTATCTATCAATTAGTTGGCCAATGTATGTTCCCTGTAAATTGTAATTTAGGTCAATGTCCCATCATTAGTTCTTTCCCACCTTTTCATAGGCATCAGTGGCACAGACAGTATTTTCTGCCCATTCCTTATTCTCTATGAATGGATTGGCTTAATAAATCATGTCAGAGGGCAGTTGGGGGTGTCAACTACATTGCAATGGTTGTATGTTGACAAAACCAGACCAAGAAGATGAATTTCCTTCCTTAAAAATCATTAGTGCAACATGCTTTGTTTAAGTGACAATAGATGATAGTTTCATGCTCACCATTTCTGAGAATAACTTTCAATTCCAGGTTTATTAGCTAAGTTTAATTTCTGTGAACTGCCATGATGGAATTTGAATCCATGTCTGAGAGGCTTAGCTTGAGTCTCTGGTCTAATGGTCTTGTGAGATTATGACTACCACACCAATGCACTGTCAAAGTTATCAGTTAAGACATTTCCAATGGTTATAACTGCACTTAATAAAGTTATACTTAGCAGGAGTTCAAAAGGGCAGAATGTGGATGCAAACATAGGAGGTGTAATTTGTAAGTTTGCAGATGACTCCAAAATTGGAGGTATAGTGGACAGTGAAGAAGGTTACTCAAATTACAACAGGATCTTGGTCAGGTGGGCCAATGGGCTGAGGAGTGGCAGATGGAGTTTAATTTAGGTAAATGTGAGGTATTGTATTTTGGAAAAGCAAATCAGAGCAGGACTTGTACAATTAATGGTAAGGTCCTAGGAAGTATTGTTGAATAAAAAGACCTTGGAGTGCACATAGTTCTTTGAAAATAGGGTTGCAGGGAGATAGGTTAGTGAAGAAGGTGCTTGTATGCTTTCCTTTATTGGTTAGAACATTTGAGGACAGGAGTTAGTAGTCCACGTTGAGGCTGTGCAGGACATTAGTTAGGTCACTGTTGGAATATTGTGTGCAATTCTGGTTTTCTTCTTATCGGAAGCATGTTGTGAAACTTGAAAAGGTTCAGAAAGATTTGCAAGGATGTTGTCAAGGTTGTAGGTTTTGAGCTATAGGGACAGGTTGAATAGGATGTTGCTGTTTTCCCTGGAGTGTTGGAGGCTGAGGGGTGATCTTATAGAGGTTTATAAAATCATGAGGGGCATGCATAGGGTAAATAGACAAGGTCTTCTCCCTGAAATGGGGTGTCCAGAACTAGAGGGCATAGGTTTAGGATGAGCGGGGAAAGACATTAAAAGGGATAATCTTTTCATGCAGAGTGTGGTGCTGTATGCATGAGCTGCCAGGAAGTGGTGGAGGCTGGTATAATTACAACATTGTAAAAGGCATTTGGATGGGTATATGAATAGGGAGGATTTAAAGGGATACGGATAATGCTGGCAAATGGGACTAGATTAGTTTAGGATATCTGTTTGGCATGGACAGGTTGGACTGAAGGTCCTGTTTCCATGTTGTACATCGCTATGACTATGACTATGACTCGGAGCAGGACTAAAGACATAAAGCAATCATTTGCACCATTACAACCTGAAAAAGGTTCTTCATAATTAGTGAAGCTAATTGCTATGTGTACTTTCAGAAATTGGAGTTAATGCGTGCTTTGTTTATTTATACTTTTCATTCAAATGGAAGGCAGGATTGAGAAGGCAATTTAAGTAAACCTTATTCCAAGCAGGACATATTCAAATCCTTTCATCTCCCTTGTCTCAGGAACAATCCCAACCCTGTATTCCAGCTCAACTCGGGATTCTGGTTCATTATTAAATTCCAAGTCCTTGTCCATTTGGACATCAAATTATTTAACAGGAAAATAATTGCTACGAACATTACTGTTAAAGTTTATATTTTCTCTGCCCTTTCAAATATTCCCTTTTGTATTTGTTCTATGGATATCAGGCGACCTGCAGGCAGGCAGTGCCGCAGCTTGACAGGCAGGCTGCGGTGGGTTGCTCTGCAGTGAGTAATGAACAGGAGATGCACTGATAATTTACCGTAAACTTCTTCACAGAATCCATACTATGAGGAAACAGGTCCTTGGACCCAACAAGTCCATACCGATCTTCCAAAGAGTATCCCACCCAAAACTATTCCCCATTACTCCACATTTACCCCTGACTAATCCCACCTAACCTACACATCCCTGAAATAACGGGCAATTTAGCATGGCCAATTCACCTAACCTGCACATTTTTTGGATTATGGGAGGAAACTGGAGCCCCCGGAGGAAACCCACTCAGGCACTGGGAGAACTTGCAAACACCACACGGACATTCGCCCGAGGCTGGAATTGAACTCGGGTCCCTGGCATTGAGAGTGCTAACCACTGAGCCGCCATGCTCATCGTTGATATCAGGCAAAAGTGAATACTGGAAATGTTGGAGATCAGAGTCGAGAGTGCGCTGCTGGGAAAGCACAGCAGGGCAGGCAGGATCCGAGGAACAGAATAATCAATGTTTCGGGCATAAACCCTTCATCAGGAATCCTGCTGAAGGATTTATGCCCGAAATGTTGATTCTCCTACGGCTCGGATGCTGTCTGACCTGCTGTGCTTTCCCAGCAACACACTCTTGACATCATTGATTGCGGCTTGTTTAATCCAACACTGCTCAGTAAGTTTCAGAGGAAGGCTGCAGTGCTGCTGGTGAATGATGTACAGCTGCTGATCTGCATTTGCACACAGTTGCAGTGGACAGTATTGAGTCCTCTTGGACTGAAGTGAACTTTTAATCACCCTAAAATGCTCACTTTTTAAAAAAACCACCTCTTTATGATTGCGTCTTAGTTAATCCCCACAAAACAAAAATGCATTGTCATATAATAGGCTTTGTGAAAAACACGATTGATTTGGTGAATGTTTCTCTGTTGATGGGAGCAATCAGATGCCTTAGCAGTGAGATATTAGTGGCTGTGCTTTGATTCTAGAAAACATAACTAACTTGTGTGCTGAATGTTTCACCATAAAAATATTTGGCTTGTTCAAGAGCATTTTGTCAGACCTCTTTTTGCTACTCTAACTATATCGTGTAGAAAATCCCTTGATAGTGGGATTGCTATTCATGGGTAGGTGTTACAGAGATAATGTTCCTCATTAACATAACCAGCATAAGATTGCAAAACAAAAGCTGTTTCATTGCAACAATTCCACTCTGTGATTCACCAGACACTAAAGACAATTCATGCTCTGCACATCACACTCCGTTATGCTACATTTATACTACACATGTTTGTGGGTGTGAAGAAGTCAAAGCTGCTTCTTATCAATGCTAAAAATGAATAAAAATCAGGTGTTGGGGCAAAGATTGCCAACCCTGCTTGACATGTTATTAGATTTATCATATGAGCTTCTCCATTCATTGATCCACCTCACAATCTTGTCATAGTTAGAGTCATAGTGTATAGCATGGAAACCAGATATCAGAAATTAAACTAGTCACATTTGCCAGCACTTGGCCGAGATCCCTCTAAATGGTTCCTATTCATGTACCCACCCAGATGCCTCTTAAATGTTGTAATTGTACCAGACTCCACCACTTCCTCATTCCATACACGCACCACCTTCTTTTTTGTGAAAAAGTTGCCCCTTAGGTCCCTTTTAAATCTTTTCCCTTTCACCCTTTACCTTTACACTCTAGTTCTGGACCCCCTTACCCTATGTATGGCCCTCATGATTTTATAAACCTCTATAAGGTCACTCCCTCAGCCTCTGACACTCCCGGGAAAACAGTTCCAGCCTATTCAGCCTGTTCCTACAGCTCAAACCCTTCAACCATGGCAACATCCTTTATAATTCTTTTCTGAACCCGTTTAAGTTGCCTGAGATGTCTATCTCAATGGGGCTCTGCATAGCTGCATCATTGAATAAACACATGATTTGTCAATTTGATAGTATGTAGATATCAATTATAGAGTCCTAGAGATGTATAGCATGGAAACAGTTCCTTCAGTCTAACTCATCCATTCTAACTAGTTATCCTAAATTAATCTATTTTCACTTGCCAGCATTTGGCCCATATCCCTCTAAACCCTTCCTATTCATCTTTCCTCCAGAAGCCTTTTAAATGCTGTAATTGTACCAGCCTCCACCACTTCCTCTGGTAGCTCATTCCATACACCCACCACCCTCTGTGTGAAAACGTTGCCTCTTAGGTCCTTTTTAAATCCTTCCCCTCTTAACTTAGACCTATGCTCTCTAGTTTTGGGCACCCTTACCCAAGGGAAAAGGCCTTGGCTATTCATCCCATCAGTGCCCCTCATGATTGTATAAAGTTCTGTAAGGTCTCCCCTCAGTCTCTGATTCTCCAGGGAAAATGGCTCCAGCGTATTCAGCCTCTCCCCATAGCTCAAACCCTCCAACCCCAGCAGCAGCCTTGAAAATCTTTTCTGAATTCTTTCAAGTTTCAGTCAATCAGTCCTATTTCCCATGCCCACCAATTTTATATCTAGACAGTTGGTATTCTTGTAGCTCAGTGGCAGTGTCCCTACCATTCAGCTTTGAGGACTGGGTTCAATTCCAACTTGCTCCAGAGATGTGTCACAACAGATTGACTTAAAAAGCATCTACAGTTAATCAAGCAAGTTAACATTTGGAATGCCTACTTTTTATTAATGCGGTGATTTTCCTCCTGGGATGCTTACAATAATGTAAAATCATAACGACTCTAGGACAATGCCAAAGAGTTTGTAACAAACCTGCGACTGAAGCAAAGGGAAGTGCTGTGTTGAATTCAGGGCTGCACTGACAGAATTGCTGCAGTGTGGGTGTGAAGTGAAAGTGTGTTGTACTTATGCCTCCGTTACACTGTATATGAATTTTAAATGTCACATTCTGAGTATTAAACGGGAAATGCTCTCTCTCATCGGCATTACTCCAGTACACACTCAAACAGCCAGACTATGATTGGGAAGATTATCGTACACAATCAGACACTCAGTCTCTGGATCTGAAGAGTGCTTTGGTGGGAAGGCCCTTGGATTCAACTCTATAAGTAATAGATTTAGACAGACAGCCTATTGATTATCCTGTGCAGCCCTGATATTCAAAGCTCCAGCCTATGATTTGAACAGGCAGCTAAAATCGACAAAGACTGCCCTTTGCTTATACCCCATGATTCACACATGAACAAAAAACCCTCTTCCTCAAAAACACGAAGATATTCAAAGTCTACAAACTTACAGAAAAACTGAGCCACTCAACCTGTTTGGGATGGTCTCTATTGGCATCATTTTCTGCTTCTCTGGCTGAATACACAGGTTGAATCCAGATTTGAGCAATATCACATGGATTCAAAGAGGCAGTCGTGAAATCCAAGTGGCTATCCCAGAGCTTCAAACAGATGGTCAGTGTGTTATACTGCCAGCCCTGACATTTGAATAGACTGCAATGGATTTCAAACAGAGATGCCTATTGATCTGAGCAACAGGCGGCTAGTGATTTGAACAGGCAGCCTGAGGTTTAAACAGGGAATTTATGGATTACACTACACAGCCCTGACATTTAAACAGGCAGCCTGGGGATTCAAAGAGATAGCCCTGGGATTCAAAAAGGCTACCAGTGGATCACATTAAGCAGCCTTGAGCAACCCCTGGGATTCAAGCATGCGTTCCTGTCATTTAAACAGACAACTGATGAATTGCATTAGGCAGCTAACACATTTTAATGGGCAGTCCTGAGATTTGAACATGTCATCTCAGAAGTACATTTACACAGCACTGGTAACTGGATAGGTAGGCATCATAATCAAAATGCAGAACACTGATCATAGTACACACCGTTGATATCAAGTAAGTCTCACATGGCTGGTTTAATATTAAAGAGACATTTTCTAGGTTACTGAAGGTTAGACTGAGATTTGGCACTGAGATATCAAGTGTTTTCCATTAAATTTGAAGAGATAACCAACGGATCATATCCTTGAGATTTTGGAAAGAACAGAGAGTGGAGTCAAATGTAAATGGTGCATATGATTTAAAGAGCATGAGGGAATTGTTAGCTGTAATATTATTGATAACATAATTTGTCATGGTTTGAAAGAATGAGATGAATTGGAAACAGGTTTTAGATGAAAGAGCTACATTTGTTTTATTAAAAACATATAGATTAAAACAAGTCATATTTTTAAAACAAATGAGTGGCTAAGGGAGACTCAGCAATTGTCCTCTCCTCATGAATGGCTGCTGCTAGGTCTGGAGCAGACAGCAATGTGGATAGACAGCTTGCAGACTATAATATACTACTTGGGGATATGATCACACATCTGTGGGATTCAGCTGGAACAGCCTTAGACTTTGATCAGACAGCCTGAGATTTCAATCTGCCTCCCTGGGATTCGAACAGCCTGTGGATTAAACAAGACTGTCTCTACTAATAAGTCTTCTTTTGAAGAAAGTGATGTTTTTGCTTCTATTAAGCTGGTGATTTTTGCAGGGTTATATTTCCCAGTGAGAAACTCGCCCACATGGTTGTTCTTTATACAGGATCAAGATAGTGAGGACTTTTGATTATTTCAGGGAATTATGTGAGTCTAATTAACATCCTCACAGGTACTTTCCAACATAGCACTGATCACCAATTAGGAGCTAACTGTAGCAGCTTTAACCAAACTGAAATCTATTAAGTGAGAACAAATCATGATGTAGGACTCTTGTGGCTCTGCAGAATTGTCTCTACCTCAGTCCACTTTCAAGATCCACCTGCCATGGAAGTGTGTCATAAGTCACTGTTTAACTGTCCACAAGAACGTAAGACCTAGGAGCAGGTGTAGGCCATCATGGCTGATCTTTTCGTGGACTCAGATCCACTTACCCACACTCTCATTGTATCCCTTAATTCCTTTATTGTTCAAAAAAAATCTATCTTAGCTTTAAAAGCTTACTGAAGTAGCGTCAACCACTTAGGCAAGGAATTCCATATATTTACAACCCTCTGGGTGAAGAAGTTCCTTCTCTATTCAGTCCTAAATCTGCTCCCCCGCATTTTGAGGCTATGCCCTCTTGTCCTCGTCTCACCTGCCAGTGAAAACATCCTTTCTACTTCTATCTTATCTGTTCCCTTCACAATTTTTATATCTTTCTATAAGATTTCCCCCCTCATTCTTCTGAACTTCAATGAATATAATCCCAGTCTGCTCAGTCTCTCCTCATAAGCCAACCCTGTCAACTCCAGAATCAACCTGGTGATCCTCCTCTGCATTCCTTCCAGTGCTGGTACATCCTTTCTCAAGTAAGGAGACCAAAACTATATGCAGTACTCAAATTATGGTTTCACCAGCACCCTGTACTGCTGCAACATAACCTCCCTGCTTTTAAACTCAAACCCCTTAGGAATGAAGGACAAAATTCCAGTAGCCCTCCTAATTGCCTGCTGTACCTGCAGACCAACCCTCTGTGATTCATGCACAAGGACACCCAGGTCCCTCTGCACAGCAGCATGCTGCAACTGTAAGTTTATGTTGAATGGGTGGAGGAAGCAGATTTATCGTGACTTTTGAGAGGGAATTACAAATCAGATTGACAAGGAAATAATTGTAAAGCAAGGGAATTGAGTTAGGTGTCTTGGATGAATTTAAATATCTTTCAAAGACAAAGCTGAAAGGCCTTCATCTGTGGTGAATGATCCTACAATTCTAACTTGTAGAAATTAGACCATCCTAATCTGGAGGATGCACCTTTCGAATTTTAACATATGGTTTATGATTGCAATACTGTTAAGGTATGAATTAGACACCTTTTTTATGGATGCTTATTACACTTTATCAATTCTGATTTCGCTAGCATCTGCAGTCCTCACTGTCTCATATCTTTTTATGGACTTATAAATCAAATGTGTTATCATTTATATAAAACAAGATAGCCTCTAAAACATTCTCAACAACTAATTCTCTCAACCAGGACAAGACAATTAGTATTCCCTTTCACAGGTATACTATGCCAGATTTTGATCATGGTGGTGAAGGATTAGTGCTTACCATTTATCTAATTGATGGCTTTGCGATCTTGTTATAAGACATTTCCTCCAATTTAAAGCATTTTCCATCCCTTGGGGAATTTGTGACGTCTCTGAACACTGAGGTTATTCAAGAAATTAAATAAGCTCAGTGAGACACACTAAGTAAGAATTTTAAAGCAGGGAATACAAGTAAATTTTAATTTGTAGATATACAGAAACTGAAAATAAAATTGAAATATTTAGATAGAACTAAGGGGAAAAAAGATAAAATAGTGCACATTTTTTTTTGAAAAAGATGCATGTAGTTTTGATCTCAAATTTGTTTTCTTCTAGGGTATGAAATTTTGCACACGTAAAATTATTTTTCAGGACCAGAGAGTTTGTTCAGGTAATAATTGTCATGCAAAATTAATTTATGTCTGAGTGTATCTGCCTTAATGGTTACAATTATTTTGTACTTGGCTACAGGTGTGGAGGTATATCAGGTTCATACCAGTGCAGTCATTTCAGTGTTGACATTATCATTGAGAACTAGTGAAACAGTACACTTTATGGAGGTGAAGGATATCTGTAGCAGAAACTCCCAAATTTCTGTCTTTAGCTTCCCATTTGTGCACTCTAACACTGACTGCCAGATGAGGTTTTCCTCTTATAATGGTGAATACTGAGAGTCTTACCATTCTTCTCATTTTATGTAGTATGCTGAATAATAAGCTAAAATGTAGGTGTTCTAATAACCTTCGCTTTGCCAAAAGATCTGCAGGAATCAACATCACAACTATCTAAATTTACCCACTGATTATTATTTATAACACATTAGCAATAAGTATTGCATTTTGCATGATCTCCTGGCAGTGTACCCAGTAAATTCTGTCAATTGAAATACTTTGATCAACTCAGAGTAAGGCAGCCTCATACCATTGGAAAAAGTCAGATACAACATCTTCTATGCAGTAACCAAATAAATATTCCGGTTGATGAACAACATTAAGAGGGTAGCTGTGAAATAGTTTGAAATTTGTGTCCAACCCAATTAGTTCAGGAGTGACAGAAGAGAGATGAAGCAGTGAGAAGGAAAGAAGCAGAAATCTTACATTGTTTGTGTAAGTCTGTGTTGACTGTTAGAAACTAGTCATTAGGGCAGCATTGTGGCTCACGGGTTAGCACTGCTGCCTCACAGCGCCAGGGACCTGTGTTTGATTCTGCCACCAGGTGACTGGCTGCATGAAGTTTGCATGTTCTTCCCACGTCAGTGTGGTTTTCCTCCCATAGTTTAAAGATGTGCAGTTTAGGTGTATTCCCCATAGTTTCCAGGGATGTGCAGGCTAGATGGAAGCAGAATTACAGGGATGGGGTGGGTCTGTGTGGATGCTCTTTGGAGGGTCAATGGACCAAATGGTCTGCTTCCACACTGTAAGGACTCTACAATTAGAATGGCACTTATAGTACCAACCAGTTTGTTTCTTATTTAACTATGATTGATTTGGTCAGAGATTAAGTTTGTAAAATCATGTTCAGAGTTTATTCCTGATTCACATACAGGCAGGTAGGAACAATCTGCACATACAGAAGACTGATTAGTTGTTGTTAAGCATTCAAGCATAACAGTTATACTTGCACACAATTCACTTCATTCTCTCCCACAAAAATATATAGATATAGGCAACAGTCACTGAGTTAGTTTAATCAGCCTCCTGCTTTTAATTTCAATGGTCCCATCATTTATAATTAGATGCAAGAAGGAAAAGATAATTCAATACTCATGTCACATCTCAACTGAACTCATTTCTTGGCTGAAAATGTGTTGCTGGAAAAGCGCAGCAGGTCAGGCAGCATCCAAGGAGCATTCAAGCATCCAAGTCAATCCTGAAGAAGGGCTTATGCCCGAAACGTCGAATCTCCTGCTCCTTGGATGCTGCCTGACCTGCTGCGCTTCTCCAGCAACACATTTTCAACTCTGATCTGCAGACCTCACTTTCTCCTTTGAACTCATTTCTTGATTGGTTCATTATAATGTGAGTTGATGTTTAATAATGTTTGACAATTTTTAACCTGTATCAGAGTGAGGAATGTTTTGAAGGATCTCAATCTTAATTCTGGAGCCTTATTCCGAAACTAGGCTCCTTAATTCTAACTCCCTGAACAAGGAAAGAGCAACAAAATAGATGACAACCATTCTTTGGTTCATTTCTCTGGTCAAGCCATTTTACACAATCATTGACCAATTGCAAACTAATATGCAAACTCTTCTCAAATGTTTGTAAAAAGTATATGGAATATTGGTGCTCTCAGTTAATGGAAACTGTTAAATAGCTGTCAAGCAAATGACTGCAGTGGTTTTAGGAGAACTATTAGTGTGTCCATGCATTTAGATCTCCTGATTTTTAAATATTTGAAGAAATCTGTCAGCAGTCCAAAAAGGACTGCTTGTTATTTCACTACTGTAGCTGCCAGAAACTGGAGAGCTATCTGAGGATTAGCGCTGCATAACTTCACAACATTCATTATTACTTGTGGATCCACCAGGTCACAGTTGGATTGACAGGTCCAAGTGCTTATGCACTCTTTGAATACAAGTGCCAATTTTTAGAAGAGGTTAATGGAAGTTTAATGAGGTAGCATGATGGCTCAGTTGTTAGCATTGCTGCCTCACAGCACTAGAGACATGGGTATGATTCCATCCTTGGGTGGGTGTCTGTGTGGAGTTTGCATATTCTCTCTGTGTTGAGTTTGTGTGGGATGCTCTTTGGAGGGTTGGTGTGGACTTGATGGGCCGAATAGCCTGTTTTCATGCTGTGGGGATTTCATGATTCTATGAAATATAATGAATGAACTTCTATCAAAGAGAGTGTTGTAACTGGCAAATTCATCTACAAATACTTGAGAGCTTTATTTCCTCTCAGGATGGGTTTTCTCAGAATGGATCTTCCTATTATGGATACTGGGTGGGTTGGTATTTTAGTTGCAAGGGTGAAGGATAGTAGATGGGAGGGCATGGGTTGGCATTGCTAGCATAATGGTTACAAAGGATTGAGAGGAGGCATATGCTAAACATAGGTTGGCACAGAAGGTTTGAGGGACTATAAGGGGCAGGTAGATAGGTTTCAGTTGATGCAGAGAGTATGAGGGACTGTGGGATAAGAGGGAGTAGGTCTGAGGTGGGATAAGAGGGAGTAGGTCTGAGGTGGCATAAGATGGTGTGGGGAATGAATGGGGTATGAGGTGACATGCATGTGGTATGGTGATTTGTATAAGGGGTGCTGAGAGAGTGTGAAGGATGAAATGCAGCTGGAGAGCTGTATTTTGCATGTTTTCGTATATTTGACAAAGTGATTGTGCATTTCTCAACTCACCTCTGTCTCTGAATTTTTGGTGGGGTTAGCCACTGCAAATACAAGAGAACCTTTGCCCTCCCACCCTACCAACCTCAAGTTAACGTTTGAATCTCGAGGTACTGTCTCCTGGGTCATTGTAACAGAGCTGGAATTTGTCCCAGGAGTGAAAACTCAGGCCCTCATGTCCTTCTTGCCACTTGCTGTGCCACTTACATTTTTATCATCAACAGTCCTGGATACCTTTGTATTAGATGTTATTATATTATTGTAAATAGCTGAGACCCTAGCGCTGACCCTTGTAGGGTCAACTGATTTAAAAATGACCTGTGTATCCCGACTATCTGTTTTCTATCCTTTTAACCAATGCGCAGTTCAAAGATTACTAAACTCCTTGAGCCCCGTATGAATAATTATCCTGCTTTGGTTATTATCACTAAAGTCTGTTGACATGGCAACAATTGTGCATTTGAAAACTATTTTTGACAGATTAGACAAGGTAATATATAAATGCAAGTCATGTCTGAGAGTCAAACTTGTACTAACACAGTCTTTGACAGTTAAGAGTGAGCTTCCAGCAGTTTAACCTTGACACAGCTTATGGGTATTTAATGATGTCTCCCATAATCTGTTTTGGTTTTTCCCAAAGTGACAGCTGCTGAGCTGGGTACCAGTTTTCTTCATAGTTAGGATATTGCGGTGGAGACAGCAATGTTGACACTGAATATATATATTTTGACAACAGTTTAGTATTTTTCTGTGCACAGCTGACCTTTCTGGTTGAAGAATTTTTAAAATTAGATCGAGTTAATCTGTCTTAAGTCTCACAGAAAAGAAGTTAATCGACTTAAGAGTTAGGTTCCAGGTGGCAGGTGGCAAGGCTATTTCTGGAGATTATAGATCAGTTTTGAGGGAAAAAGAATATCTAGTATCCTCCACTGACTCCAGAGCTTAGCAGCATAACATTTCCATCAGAATGCCCAATCAGTATTCCATTGTGGTCATTAACAATAATTATTCTAACAGTTTGAAGTTGTCTTGACGACGGATCAGATCTCTGAAGTACTATGGACCTTTTTAAACTTGTAGTTCCAAAATGTATTTTCGAAAAGAGGATTTTACAATCTAAAAAAGGCTATGGATGTAAATTCAGCTATTATCTGCCACAATCCTGTATGTGGACCATGGAGTGGTGCACCTATAAAGTGTGAGGGAAACTTCAGAGAGAGAGAGAGGAGATATAATAAGGGGCTCACTGTCTTCCAAGCAGGAATCCTCCAGTTGTGGTCATTTTTTTTGTGTTTTTCCCTTCCAGCAATATATGAAAAAAAACAGTTTAAGAACTGACTGCAACTTGATCTGTGTGTGTTAATGGGTGAATATGTGCTATTAAAAGGAGGTATTCTGGTGAATTGAGATGTGTGTACTAGCCTGGCCTCGAGTTCTAATGTGCATAGTCAAAGAAGCAAACACCAGTGACTTCTGTATAACTGAGGACTCACTCAGTCTGAGTGCTGAAAGCCAGCTTGTTAGCAAACCAATCTTAAAAACAAAGGACAAAACCAACTGAAATTGTCTGTCCAACTATCAATATCCCACTATTTACTCTTCGCAAATAACCCAGAGAGACTGATCTGTATTCTTTTAACATTCATCTGTCTTCAGATACACTTTATCTTCCTAATCTGAGTATGCATGTGTATTTATGGAGGTTACATTATTCATTTTTTCCCCGACTTTGGAACAGATAAACTCACACTTCTGTTAACTCAAAAAAACCTATCCATATACATATTTTAAAAAGGCACTGTTAATGCCCTCTTGAAAAAGTCTGATAAGTTTGTTGTTGACTCTATCTCTGTCCCTGAGCCAGCCATCCAGCAAGCAACCTTGAATTGTACTGATGCCAGGTCAAACTTCACATGTCCCACCTGTCTCCATAGTTCTAACTTCCAACTTCATATCAGTGCCTATATTTACTTCATCATAGCTTAGTTGGTGAAACACACATTTAATACCTCCAGACTTAGATTCTTCATGGCTCATTCATAGGCCTTTTTAATGAAAGAAAGTTCTGTTTCTTATTTCAATTTATGGCCTGTTAACAAGACTGTGAGAATACACATAAAACTGTTTGAATAGTGCTCTTCCTGAGAATGTATGTAATAAAAACAAGCTGTATCCAATTGTGGCACAAAGTGGACATTCTCAAATATTACAGGGAAGCTGCAATTAATTTGACTATTATTATGAAAGGTAAAGTTGCTACAATCATACCAGACTATAGGACTACTCTTCCATTAGTGTGGGAAGACTTGTGCTGAGTTTAACCTCTGGTGAGGGGAAACGTTGGGAAGGAGAGTCCTTCATGGTAACCCCAGCTGATGTTAGAATTGAACCCACACTGTTGATAGCATTCAGTATTGCAAACCAGCTATCAGGCCAACTGAGTTAAACTGACCCCCTTACATTGGTAAAGAAATGAATAGAACATGACTTATTGGGTGAATCTAGTGGGCTGTCCAAGAGATGTTCAAGAACCTTAAGAAAAGCATAAAATCAAAACTTCAATATTTATTTTTGAGCTCATATTTTTGGCTTTTCAAGCAGATATTTGCCGTTTTATTGAATACACAGTGGTGGCGATTGTGTACCACAATTTAGAGTTTACTGCTGATACTAATTGACAGTAGCAGAGCAGAATATATTTGCATTTATGACTAGTTTCCATTTGTAGAGCAGTCACAGATAATCATAAAAGAAGGATTCTGAGAATTCATCAATAATGATAGTTGTGAATGGTGGATACAAATTTTGGACTGACAGGAAAATGAGTGAAAACACAAGTTCAGAAATGAAGAGAGCGGGGTGAAACTACTTGCATGATAAATATTGTACTATCATTGGAAAGAAAACAAATTGAAGAAACAACTTTTCCAATATGCTTTCATATTAGGAAACAATTTTCCTTGTTAATGCTAAGTTTTTTTGAGGAGCTCTGTGAGAGTAAGTTACTGTAACAACTCAATATTTGACTGTAAAAGTGGATTATCACAAGTGTCTCTCCCATTTTTGATGTTGGTTCTGAGACCATTCCGATGCTGCCAGTTCAGGTACATCTTTGGTCTATCATCATTACCGAATCTAGATTAGAGTGGTGCTGAAAAAGCACAGTAGTTCAGGCAGCATCCGAAGAGCAGTAAAATCGATGTTTTGGGCAAAAGCCCTTCATCAGGAAGACAGGCAGAGACCCTGAAGGGTGGAGAGATAAGTGAGAGGACGGTGGGGGTGGGGAGAAAGTGGCATAGAGTACAATAGGTGAGTGGGGGTGATAAGCCAGGGAGGAGGGTGGTGGAAAAGAAGATAGGCAGGTAGGACAAGTCATGAAGTGCTGAGCTGCAAGTTTGGAACTGGGGTGAGGTGGGGGAAGGGGAAATGAGGAAACTGTAGAAGTCCACATTGATGCCCTGGGGTTGAAGTGTTCCGAGGAGGAAGATGAGGCGTTCATCCTCTAGGCATCTGGTGGTGAGGGAACGGCGGTGAAGGAGCCCCAGGACCTCCATGTCCTTGGCAAAGTGGGAGGGGGAGTTGAAATGTTTGACCACAAGGCAGTGTGGTTGATTGGTGTGGGTGTCCCAGAAATGTTCCCTAAAGCGCTCTGCTAGGAGGCGTCCAGTCTCCTCAATGTAGAGGAGACCGCATCGGGAGCAACAGATACAATAAATAATATTAATGGATGTGCAGGTAAAACTTTGGATGTGGAAGGCTCCTTTAGGGCCTTAGATGGAGGTGAGGGAGGAGGTGTGGGTGCAGGTTTTGCAATTCCTGCGGTGGCAGAGGAAGGTGACAGGATGGGAGGTTGGGTTGTAGGGGGGCGTGGACCTGACCAGGTAGTCACGGAGGGAACAGTCCTTGTGGAAGGCGGAAAGGGGTAGGGAGGGAAATGTCAGCCCGTGATTTGGTTTATGCGAAGGTTGGTAGGGTGAAAGGTGCGTTCTGTCCTTGTTACGATTGGAGAGGTGGGGTCTGAGGGCAGAGGTGTGGGATGTGGATGAGATGCGTTGGAGGGCATCTTTAACCACGTGGGAAGGGAAATAGCAGTCTCTAAAGAAGGAGGCCATCTGGTGTGTTCTATGTTGGAACTGGTCCTCCTGGGAGCAGATACGGTGGAGGCGAAGGAATTGGGAATACGGGATGGCATTTTTGCAGGAGGTAGGGTGGGAAGAGGTGTAATCCAGGTAGCTCTGGGTGTCGGTGTCAAGTCGGTCGTCATTAATGGAGATGGAGAGGTCCAGGAAGGGGAGGGAGGTGTCAGAGATGGTCCAGGTAAATTCAAGGTCAGGATGGAATGTGTTGGTGAAGTTGATGAATTGTTCAACCTCCTTGCAGGAGCACGAGGTGGTGCCAATGCAGTCATCAATGTAGCTGAGGAAGAGGTGGGGAGTGGTTCCGGTGTAATTACGGAAGATGGACCATTCTATGTAGCCAACAAAGAGACGGGCATAGCTGGGGCCCATATGTGTGCCCATGATTACCCCTTTGGTCTGGAGGAAGTGGGAGGATTCAAAGGAAAAATTGTTAAAGGTGAGGACCATTTCGGGCCAGACGAATGAGTGTTGATGGAAAGATACTGTTGGGGACGTCGGGAGAGGAAGAAACTGAGGGCTTGGAGGCTCTGGTCATGGCGGATGGTGGTGTAGAGGGACTGGATATCTATGGTGAAGATGAGGCGTTGGGAGCTGTGGAAATGGACGACTTGGAGGACGTGGAGAATGTGGGTGGTGTCTCGAACATATGTGGGTAGTTCTTGGACGAGAGGGGATAGGATAGTGTCGAGGGAGGTAGAAATGAGTTCAGTGGGGCAGGAGCATGCTGAGACTATGGGTTGGCCAGGGTGCTCAGGCTTGTGGACCTTGAGAAGGAGGTAGAACCTCACAGATCCAACTGTCACCTTCCCCGCCCCCCCAGAACCCTTAGGGGATGGTGACAGTTGGATCTGTGGGGTTCTACACTGACCTATCCCCCCTGGTCCAGGAACTCCCCACACACGTTTGAGACACGACCCACACCCTCTACCTCCTCCAAGACTTCCATCTCCCCGGCCCCCAACGTCTCATCTTCACCAGAGATATCCATTCCTTCTATACCTCCCTTTGCAATGACCAGAGCCTCCAAGCCCTCCGTTTCTTCCTCTCCCGACGTCCCCAACAGTACCCTACCACCGACACTCTCTCATTCGTCTGGCTGAACTGGTCCTCACCCTTAACAATGTCTCCTTTGAATGCTCCCACTTCCTCCAGACCAAAGGGGTAATTATGGGCCCCAGCTATGCCTGTCCCTCTGCTACATTGATGACTGCATTGGCGCCACCGCGTGCTCCTGCGAGGAGGTTGAGCAATTCATCAACTTCACCAACACATTCCATCCTGACCTTAAATTTACCTGGACCATCTCTGACACCTCCCTCCCCTTCCTGGACCTCTCCATCTCCATTAATGACGACCGACTTGACACCGACATTTTTTACAAACCCACTGACTCCCACAGCTACCTGGATTACATCTCTTCCCACCCTACCTCCTGCAAAAATGCCATCCTGTTTTCCCAATTCCTCCGCCTCCGCTGTATCTGCTCCCAGGAGGACCAGTTCCAACACGGAACACACCAGATGGTCTCCTTCTTTAGAGACCGCAATTTCCCTTCCCACGTGGTTAAAGATGCCCTCTAACGCATCTCATCCACATCCCGCACCTTCGCCCTCAGACCCCACCCCTCCAACTGTAACAAGGACAGAACACCCCTGGTGCTCACATTCCACCCTACCAACCTTCACCTAAACCAAATCATCCGCGGACATTTCCGCCATCTCCAAACGGACTCCACCACCAGGGATATATTTCCCTTCCCACCCCTTTCTGCCTTCTGCAAAGACCGTTCCTTCCGTGACTACCTGGTCAGGTCCACACCCCCTCCCTACAACCCACCCTCCCATCCTGTCACCTTCCCTTGCCACCGCAGGAATTGCAAAACCTGCGCCCACACCTCCTCCCTCACCTCTATCCAAGGCCCTAAAGGAGCCTTCCACATCCATCAAAGTTTTACCTGCATATCCACTAATATCAGTTATTGTATCTGTTGCTCCTGATGCGGTCTCCTCTACATTGGGGAGACTGGATGCCTTCTAGCAGAGCACTTTAGGGAACATCTCTGGGACACCCACACCAATCAACCACACCGCCCTGTGGCCCAACATTTCAACTCCCCCTCCCACTCTGCCGAGGACATGGAGGTCCTGGGCCTCCTTCACCTCCGCTCCCTCACCACCAGATGCCTGGAGGAAGAACGCCTCATCTTCCGCCTTGGAACACTTCAACCCCAGGGCATCAATGTGGACTTCTACAGTTTCCTCACTTCCCCTTCCCCCACCTCACCCTAGTTCCAAACTTGCAGCTCAGCACTGTCCTCATGACTTGTCCTACCTGCCTATCTTCTTTTTCACCTATCCACTCCACCCTCCCCTCTGACCTATCACCTTCATCCCCTCCCCCACTCACAGATTGTACTCTATGCTACCTTTTCCTCACCCCCACCCACCTCTCATTTATCTCTCCACCCTTCAGGTTCTCTGCCTGTCTTCCTGATGAAGGGCTTTTGCCCGAAACGTCGATTTTACTGCTTCTCGGATGCTGCCTGAACTGCTGTGCTTTTCCAGCACCACTCTAATCTAGACTCTGGTTTCCAGCATCTGCAGTCATTGTTTGTACCATCATTACTGAATCCACTTCTTGTACCTTTTGTAACCTAGGTGACCCGGTTCCCAAGTTTCTACTAGCTACGAGTCAACTGGTTGACTGATTACAGAAACTTTGCTTTGAGCTGTAAGGTTCTTCTGTTCCTCACTCAGTTACTGTTGCAATTTCTATTTTGCTGCTTCGAACATTGCTATTTTATCTTTTAATATTTTCTGCTTAGACTTTTATAGGTTGAAAGAGGAAAGAGAACCTGCTGAGGGAATATGAGTAGCTAGGGACCAAATTAAAAAGCAGAACCAAAAAGTTTCAAAAAATCTTTGGAATACCACCTGAGCCATGAGTTAATTGGCACAGGGTCAACAAGATTAAAGAGGTAAATGTGTGGCTCAAAAATTGATGTGGGAGTAATGGGTTCAAATTCATGGGATATTTGCACTAATATTGGGGAAGGAGGGAGCTCTTACAGTGGAACAGGTTCCACTTGAAACATGCTGGAACAAGAGTCTTGGTGAATCGCTATGGATAGGTCTTTAATTTAAATAGTAGGTGAGAGAGATTAAGTTCCAAGGAAAATTAAGAAGAAAGTTAAAGGGGGTGTTGGGATGGAGAGTTCAGCAGTGGTTTTTTATTTTACAGTTTCCAGGACAAGAAATAGGACAGAGTATGGAAAGTGTAATGTATCTAACCTCACGCAGAGCAGATAAGGCGGCAATTGTGAGAAGGGGGTGTAGTCAACACGGTAATGAGGATGTTGTATTTAAATGCACACGTCACATGAAACCAGGTAAAGGAGCTTGTGGTGCAGCTTGAAATTGGCAGATACCATGCAATGTTGTAGGCATAATAGAAACATGGCTGCAAGGGATCAGGGCTGACAACTAAATATATAAGGATACATGAAAAGGACAGGCAGATGGACGGGAGTGTGGGGTTGGCTTGTTAGTAAGAAATAAAATTGATAGCAAGAAGTGATATGGGTTAGAAGGTGTAGAATGTGTGAGGGCAGAGTTCAGGAACTGCAAAGGATAAAGACCCTGATGGGAATTATGTACAGGCCTCCTGGCTACAGTCAGGATGTGGGAAAGAAAATCAATCTGGAGATAGAAAAGGCATGCAAGAAAGGTACAACTACAATAATCATGGGGACTTCAATATGCAGGTAGACTGGGAATATCAAGTTGGTAGCAGATCCCAAGGAAAAAAATTGTGGAACGTCTGACAGATATTTCGGGGGAGCAGTTTGTGGTAGAGCCCTTTAGGGAACAGATGTTTTTGGGTTTGGTAATGTTTTATGAGGCAGACTTGATTAAGGACCCAAAGTGAAGGAACCCCTTGGGGGGCAGTGAGCAAAATATGATAGAATTCACCATGAGGTTTGAGAGAGAGCAGCTGGAGTCAGATGTAATGGTATTAGAATGGAGTAAAGATCATTACAAAGGCATGAGGGAGGAGCTTAGACAGAGTTGATCAGAAGGGGAGCCTAAGAGGAAAGATGGTGGAGCAACAATGGCAGGAGTTTCAGTGGGCTAATTCAGGAGGCACACCTGAAATTCATCCCAAGGAAGGAAAAAAACATACTAAGAGCAGAACAAGGTAACCATGGCTGACACGAGAAATCAGGGACAGCATAAAAGCAAAAGCGAAAGCATGATATGTAATGAAAATGAGTGAGAAACCAAAAGATTGGGAAACTTTTTAAAGAAAAAACAAGAGGGTAACTACAAAAGCAATAAGGTAGGAGGGGAGAAGATGAAATATGAGGGTAAGCTTGATAGTAATATGAAAGAAGTGCAAGAGTTTTTTGGTTTCTAAAAGTTGATAGAGGCAAGAGTGGACATTGGACGAATGGGAAAGTAGGTGGGAGTGGTGGAGGAACTCCATAGCAACTTTGCTTCAGTTTTTATGATAAAAGATACCAGCTGTATACTAGATCTTTAAGACAGTCAGGGGGCAGAGGAAAGTTTAGTAGCTGGGGAAGCTGAAAAGTCTGAAGGTGGATAATTCACCCAGAATGATGGACAGAATTCTGAAGGAGACAGCTGAGCAGATTGCAGAGTGGTGATCTTTCATGAATGACTGGAGTGAGGGAGGATTCCAGAGGACTGGGAAATAGCTATTGTAACACGCCTGTTTATGAAGGGAAATCAGCAGAAGACAGGAAACTATATAGGTTGGTTAGTTTGACTTTGGTTGTTAGAGTCCATTATAAAGGATGAATTTGTTGTGTATTTGGAAGTGCATGGTAAAATAGAGCTGAATCTGCACTGCTTCAATAAAGGTAGGTCATGTCTGACAAAGCTATTTGGAATCCTTGTGGAGATAATGAGCAAGTTAGAGAAAGGAGAACCAGAGGATGTGATCTACTTGGATTTCCAGAAGGCCTTTGACAAGATGCTACACATGAGGCCACTAAACAAGATAAGAACCTGTGGTGTTAGGGGTAAGGTAGTGGCATAGATAGAGGACTGATTGGCTCGCAAAGACAGCGAGTGGAGATAGAGGTCTTTTTCTGGGTGGCTTCCAGTGATTAGTGGATCTCAACAAGGTTCAGTGTTGGGACTACAACTGTTTGTTATACAAGTTGAGGGCATTGGTACCAAGTTTGCAGATGACACAAAGGTAAATGGAAGGACAGGTAGTGTTGAGGAAGCAGAGAGGCTGTAGAAGGACTTGGAGAGTGGACAGAGAAGTGGCAGATGAAATACAGCATGAGATTTACACTTCGATAGGAAGAATCAAGGCATAGACTGATTTCTAAATAGTTAAAGACAGTGGAAATCCTCAGCACAAAAGGGGTTAGGTGTCCTAGTTCTAGATTCTCTTACATTTACCATGTATGTTCAGATGCAGGTAGGAAGGAAGATGCAATGTTTGAAATAATTTCAAGAGGATTAGAATACAAGAACATAGATGAACTTCTGAGGCTGTATAAGGCCTCTGGTCTGACGGCATTTGGAATATTGTGAACAGTTTTGGGCCCCGTATCTAAGGAAAGATGTGTTGGACTTAGTGGGGGTCCAGGGAAGGGTTACAAGAATGATCCGGGGTGAAGGGTTTGTCATCTGAGGAACAGTTGAGAATTCTGGGTTTGTACTCGATGGAGTTTAGAAAGAGTGATCAGGATGGACCTGATCAAAACTTTCAGACTATTGAAAAGCCTCAATAGAGTGGACATGGAGAAAATGTTTCCACTTGAGAGACGAGGACTTGCTGGCAGAGCCTCAGAGTGAAAGGGTGACTGGAGAAATTTCTTCAACTAGATGGTGGTTAATCTGTGGAACCCAATGCTGCAGAAGGCAGTGGAGGCCAAGTCATTGAGGGTATTTAAGTCAGAGATAGGTTCTTGATTAGTAAGGGGATCAAAGGTTACAGGGAGAAACCAGCAGAATGGGGTTGAGATACATATCAGCCATGATTGAATGGCAGAGCAGACCTGATGGCCTAATTCTGCTCCTATATCTTATGGTCTTACCCTTGCAATTGCCCTCAATGTGCAACAAAATTGTTAGAATAGATAACAACAGGCACAATGAGTATGGGTTGACAATCTTTTAGATTACATTACTTACAGTGTGGAAACAGGCCCTTCGGCCCAACAAGTCCACACCGACCCGCCGAAGCGCAACCCACCCATACCCCTACATTTACCCCTTACCAAACACCACGGGCAATTTAGCATGGCCAATTCACCTGACCCGCACATCTTTGTGACTGTGGGAGGAAACCGGAGCACCCGGAGGAAACCCACGCAGACACGGGGAGAACATGCAAACTCCACACAGTCAGTCGCCTGAGTTGGGAATTGAACCCGGGACTCGGGCGCTGTGAGGCAGCAGTGCTAACCACTGTGCCACCGTGCCGCCCACTACCACCGTGCCGCCCTTTCATATGAAACAATTTCTTCCATCTGACAAACATTAGTTGTTTCATTTGGCAGGGAAGGTCGAAGATGATGTGATCAGAGATTGAAAAGATGCTTGGTACATGTCATATTCATCATAAATTCTGTTTTTTTTGCAATATATTATATCTATTTACACTGTGCACGTTGTCAAAGCAATAGATAAGTGTGCTTTTGAACTCATAACATCCCATCTGTTCCTTTTACAGAACCAGGGGATCATAGCGATTGATCATAAACTCCTAAAGAGTGACACATGTGGGCACCAGCTTGACTTGCAATAGGTTTCAGCAAAAGTGCAGACAAAAGAATGATAGAACATGGTTAGATACAAAGCACTGCTGAAAAGAAAGACCTGTGGCAGTGTATGAATGATGGCTATTTATTACAAGGTAGATATTCAATATGCCAAATTGCATGAGAATTTAGGGCATAGTGGCTGGCACCCTGTCTCCCCAATGTAGAGATCACATCAAGAGCAATGGACACAGTAGATGAGATGTTTGGATATGCAGGAAAATCTCTGCTGAATGCAAAGGATCCTTTTGGGGCCTTGGATGGAGGTTAGGGGGCAGAAGTCAGCATAGGTTTTACACCTCTTGTGGTGGCAAGGGAAATGCCGGGAGTGGAGGGTGGGTTGGTGGGCGCGTGGACGTAATGCGGGACATGTGGAGGGAATGGTCTCTGCAGAATGCTGATAGGTGTGAGGAGGGAGGTGGTGGGGTCTGACTGTAGGTGGTAGAAATGGCAGAGGATTGTATCAAATTTTTGGTGGGTGGAAGTGAAGACCAGAGGGGGTTCTATCCTTGTTGTGGTTGGAGGGGTGGGGTTCAGGGCAGAGATGCAGGAAGTGGAGGAGATGTGCTGGAGTCATCATGTCCTCATTGTGCATATGGCACTGGTGGCTGTAATTGAGATCGATGTCATCCAGGCATAAGTACTGTACACACTTCTCCCATAGGTTTTATAGTGCCTTTGAGGTTCAACTCCAGTTTGTAGTTACAGCTGACTTGCATTTGCTTGTGAAACAGGTACTGGTAATTAATGAGGCATGACTGGGAAGGTACATTGTACAAACTCACAGGGCCTCACAATGAAAACTTTTCAAAGAGCTTAACATACCTTGGACTCAGCCAAACAAAGAGAGATTCAGCCCAGTGATTATCATACCAACATAAGTGTCCAGCAACTTACAAAGAGTTAACCATTGTAAAGTTTTACAAGCTCTGTCGATATGCAAAGAATCTCTTTTGGGGCTAACAGAATGATAAGCAGGCCAGGAAAGACTCAGTTGTATCACAGTCCAACTAAAAAATATATAACCAAATTAAATTTGTTATATTTGCATTTTGTACATGGAAATATAATATTATTCCATTTAATTTTTTTTTATTAATTCTTAACTCAATTTTCTTAATTTAAATCTTAATTTATTTTACTTCTTTTTCACTCATGTGATGTGAGCATCACTGGCTGGGCCAGTGTTTATTGTCTATCCCTAGTTGTCATTGAGGAGATAGTGATGAGCTACCTCTCGAAACATTGTCGTCCATTTGGTGTAGGTAGGCTCTCAGTGCCACTAGGGAATGAGTTCCAGGATTTTTTTCTCGTGACGTTGAAGGAACAACAATTATTTCCTAGTCAGGATGGTGAGTGGCTTAGAAAGGAACTTGCAGGCAGTGGTTCCCATTTTACGCAGACATGGCAGACGGTGGGGAAATATTGGTGCTCTGTTTTGCACAGAAGGAGCTGGATGTCTTATTGGACCAAGTGATGCTGACACATGATTTCCTCCACCCCTTGTCCTTCTAGATGGTAGTAATTGTGGGTTTGCTGCTTAAGAAGCCTCAGTGAATTTCTGCAGTGCATCTTGTAGATGCCATGACTAAGCATCAGTGGTAGAGGGAATGGATGCTTGTGGATGGGGAGCCAGTCAAGTGGGCTGCTTTGTCCTAGATGGTGTCAAGCTTCTTGAATATTATTGGAGATGTAACATCCAGACAAGTAGGGAATATTCCATCACACTCTTGACTTGTGGCTTGTGGATGGTGAACATGCTTTGGGGTGTCAGAAGTGAGTTATTCACTGCAGGATTCCTAGACTTTGTCCAACTCTTGAAGCCACCGTAAAATCATAGAATCCCTACAGTGTGGAATCAGGCCCTTCAGCCCAACAAGTCCACACCGACCCTCTGAAGAGTAGCCCACCCAGACCAATTCCCCCTAACGTATATTTACCCTTTACATCTAGCCTACACATTCCTGGACACTATGGGCAAATTAGCATGGACAATCTACTTAACCTGCCCAGCTTTGGATTGTGGGAGGAAACCAGAGCACCCCAGAGTAAACCCACACAGGCACAGGATGTGCAAACTCCAAACACAGACAGTCGCCCGAGGCTGGAATTGAATTTGGTTCCCTGATGCTGTGAGGCAGCAGTGTTAACCACTGAGCCACAGAGCCACCCAAACAGCTAACCCAGTATTGGTCAATAGTAATCTCCATGATATTGATAGCAATATTAAAAGTTGGTGTTACTTTCTTGAAGTGTTTATTCCATTTTCGTAAGTTCTAAAGTTCAAGGCTTATTGTAATCTCAAATGTTTACTTTCTGCGCGACAATGGTCTCGTCCACTGTTCCCAAGGATAGGGGTCATTACCTCATGAAACCAGTGCTGGTACCAGGGCTGTCTCAAGCTGCTTTTATGTGGAAATGATTTTGCAACATCCAAACATTAAATGGGGATTTATGAGGCCCTTGTGCTCATTCCACCTTACAGATATATGAAATTTCCAAAGCTCCTACAGCTAATAGTTTTCCTCACAGTGCTCAAGTGTATTGCATCGCAAGCAAATATTTTATCATGTGACTGATAGGGATTGTGAGAGAGGTGGATGGGTTTCAGAAATTACTTCTTTGAAAATGCTTTTTTCTCCTCCTTCGGGGATGGTTATGCACCAACTGAAGCAAGGGGGACTCAGGAATTAGTGTCATTGAGAAGTGGGGGAGTTTACGGAAAGCAGAAAATGATAACTTCTCTAAAAAATGCTCCTAATTTAAATTTTGGTAGAGCAGAAGTATAAGTAATAATCTTGAAACAAGAACTAAAACTATACATGAACTGGATTGCAAGGCTTTGTGTTCACCACTGGAAAGCTTGTATTGAATGGAATCATGTTCATTAAATAGGCACATATGTAACCCGAATGCTGCATGTTGTTCATGTACGATTGTGTTGTTTTCACTGGGGAATTTTAAAAATGTTTTTCTTAGATTGTTACTGAATAAAGTTCAAAAACTTCTTCAGCATTTCTTTCAGGGCCCTTTAGGTATTTTTTCTCAAAGTGTATGAAGTCATTTAAATAAGGTTAGTTCACAGCAGCTATAAAGAAGAAATCCAGTGCTAAAAGCAAAGGGCTTTTACTTCTGACATTACCAGATGAACCTCCTCGGTACTGAACAGTAATAAAGGGACTTTCAAGATGTACTCATTAATATCTCTGGATGACAGACTGTGTCCTCTGAACTATTTATACGATCAGCCTCACAGGAACCATACAAAGGTCAAGGCAGATTGACCCAAGATGAATGTAACTCTCCCCTAGGGTTTGCACTGAGGACTTTGTGCCCCAGAAGGTATTAAATTATGAGGCTCAGCACATGCTGACATTGCTCTTCGGTTGATCCTGTGGTAGATTCACATCAGGGCAAATGTGAAATTTCCACTTCATGGCTTTAATCTGGAGATGGAGGCACTATAGCTTTTACTCCAGTATGCAATCAGAGCAAACTGTATGACATTTACAATTCAGTCTTTGAAGTGAATGAAAGGATGATGAATTTGCAACATTTTACTGCACTTGTACCTGTATTTGAGATCCGGTGTATTTTATTGAAGATTGAATAATGGATATTGACAGCAGCACTTATTCTTTCCTTATATTACTCTCCAAAATGGGTTGGATTAGTATAATTCAAAGCTGATATTAGTGCAAGTTCAAAAAACATCAGCAAAATTTGCTTACTAAATATTCACCACAATTACAAAAGGGTTTATAAGCAGCAATGCAATAAGTTTATAACAATCTTTATGTCTAGGAATTTTTAAACTAATATTTAAAATCTGATTGAAGATTTGTAGCTCGGGTATCCGTTGTTGTGGTTCTGCTCGCCGAGCTGGAAGTTTTTGCTGCAAACGTTTCGTTCCCTGGCTAGGGACCATCATCAGTGCGGTGGGAGCCTCGTGTGAAGCGCTGCTTTGATGTTTCTTCCGGTATTTATACTGGTTTGTTCTTGCCGCTTCCGGGTGTCAGTTTCAGCTGCAGTGGTTTGTATCTGGGGTCCAGGTCGATGTGTCTGTTGATGGATGTTCTTGCCGTTTCCGGGTGTCAGTTTCAGCTGTAGTGGTTTGTATATGGTGTCCAGGTCAATGTGTCTATTGATGGAGTTTGGGGATGAATGCCATGCTTCTAGGAATTCTCTGGCTGTTCTCTGTCTGGCTTGTCCTATGATAGTGGTGTTTTCCCAGTCAAATTCATGTTGTTGGTTGTCTGAGTGTATGGCTACTAGAGATAGTTGGTCGTGTCGTTTTGTGGCTGGCTGATGTTCGTGGATGCGGATTGTTAGCTGTCTTCCTGTTTGTCCTATATAGTGTTTTGTGCAGTCCTTGCATGGTATTTTGTAAACTACGTTAGTTTGGCTCATGCTGGGTATTGGGTCCTTTGTTCTAGTGAGTTGTTGTCTGAGCGTGGATGTTGGCTTGTGTGCTGTTATGAGTCCTAAGGGTCGTAGTAGTCTGGCTGTCAGTTCTGAGACACTCCTGACGTATGGTAGAGTGGCTAGTCCTTTTGGTTGTGGCATGTCCTCGTTCCGTGGTCTATCTCTTAGGCATCTGGTGATAAAGTTGCGTGGGTATCCGTTTTTTGGCGAATACCTTGTATAGATGGTATCTATACAAGGTATTCGCCAAAAACGGATACCCACGCAACTTTATCACCAGATGCCTAAGAGATAGACCACGGAACGAGGACATGCCACAACCAAAAGGACTAGCCACTCTACCATACGTCAGGAGTATCTCAGAACTGACAGCCAGACTACTGCGACCCTTAGGACTCATAACAGCACACAAGCCAACATCCACGCTCAGACAACAACTCACTAGAACAAAGGACCCAATACCCAGCATGAGCCAAACTAACGTAGTTTACAAAATACCATGCAAGGACTGCACAAAACACTATATAGGACAAACAGGAAGACAGCTAACAATCCGCATCCACGAACATCAGCCAGCCACAAAACGACACGACCAACTATCTCTAGTAGCCATACACTCAGACAACCAACAACATGAATTTGACTGGGAAAACACCACTATCATAGGACAAGCCAGACAGAGAACAGCCAGAGAATTCCTAGAAGCATGGCATTCATCCCCAAACTCCATCAATAGACACATTGACCTGGACACCATATACAAACCACTACAGCTGAAACTGACACCCGGAAACGGCAAGAACATCCATCAACAGACACATCGACCTGGACCCCAGATACAAACCACTGCAGCTGAAACTGACACCCGGAAGCGGCAAGAACAAACCAGTATAAATACCGGAAGAAACATCAAAGCAGCGCTTCACACGAGGCTCCCACCGCACTGATGATGTTCCCTAGCCAGGGAACGAAACGTTTGCAGCAAAAACTTCCAGCTCGGCGAGCAGAACCACAACAATAAACTAATATTAATCAGCACCTACAGTAATTCTTAAGGATGCAGTAATGAAGTATTTAAGACTATGAAAATGGATAAAATTCCTGTGGTTACTTGCAACTGTTCAGAAGGTATTTTACTTACATAACTCATTACCAAAGGATGTCACATCTGTTAGTTTTTGAGTTTGATTAACAATCTTGATAAATCTTCAGTCTCCAGCCTTCAGTTGCACTTTGCTGATTTTAGTTGAGCTAAAAGAGTGACACATAACTAATGCTCCTTAGCGGGTTGTCCTTTAGAGACAGCTTAACCATCTCCCATTAAAACTGAAAATTTGAGTTCATCCATTGAATAGGGTTACATTTAGGTGGCTGACTGGCTGATGGCTCTGCCCATCTGACATGCCACCCCAGAGGCAAAGATGTTACTGAAATGTAGAGGCTTCAGTGGGTAACTATGTAGATAATAGACAACAGTCAAGAAGCAGCTGGTGATCATTGTTAAGAGGAATGTTGGTTGACTGTAGCCGAGGTGTGAGGTGGGCATTGGGCACACTTGAGCAAGATAAGGTTAGTCAGGTAATAATCGGCTGGAGTAGATCACTACATATTGTAGGACCCATAAGATGTTCATTCCATTGACAATATTGGCAACAAAATGGTGGCTGATGCTTGTTGAACAAAGTAATGGTTCTGCAGGGGTTAATATTTTATATTACATTGTGATGACTCATTCTTCTGACATCACACAGTTTTTGCGTGGAGAGAGGTTGGAGAGATAAATGGGAGAGGGGTGGGGCTGGGGGATGATAGCTGATGGTGTGATAGGTAGATGGAGGTGGGGGTAATGGTGATTAGGGTGGAGCGGATAGGTGGGAAGGAAGATGGACACGTAGGACAAGTCATGAGGGCAGTGCTGAGTTGGAAGGTTGAATCTGATATAAGGTGGGGAAATGAGGAAACTGGTGAAATCCACATTGATGCCATGGAGTTGGAGGGTCCTGAGGTGGAAGATGAGGCCGCCTTCCTCTAGGCATTGGGTGGTTAGGAAGTGGTGATGGAGTAGGCCCAGGACCTGCATGTCCTTGGCAGAGTGAGAATGGAGTTGAAGTGTTCAGCCACAGGGCCGTGGAGTTGGTTGGTGTGGGTGTCCTGGAGATGTTCTCTGAAGCACTCTGTGAGTAGGCATCCTGTCTCCCCAGTGTCTCCAATGCTTTAGAGAACATCTCTGGGACACCCGCACCAATCAACCCCACCGCATTGTGGCTGAACATTTCAACTCCCCTCTCACTCTGCCAAGGACATGCAGGTCCTGGACTCCTCCATCGCCACTCCCTAACCACCCGACACCTGGAGGAAGAAGGCCTCATCTACCACCTCAGGACTGTCTGATTCCACAGCGTCCATGTGGATTTCACCAGTTTCTTCTTTTCCTCCACCCCCCCCCCCCCCCCCCCCCCCCCCCCCCCCCCAACCTTATCCTGGATCCAAATGTCCAACGTGGTACCGTCGTCATGACCTGTCCATCTTCCTTCCCACCTATCCACTCCACCCTCCTATCCAACCTATCACCATTACCCTCATCTCCATTATTCTATTGCATTCTCAAGTACCTCCCTACTACGGAACCCGCCCCCACCCGATTTATCTCACCACCCTCTCGGCTCATTGCCTCATTCATGATGAAGGGCTTTTGCCCGAAACATGTATTCTCCTGCTCCTTGGATGCTACCTGACCTGCTGCGCTTTTCCAGCACCACACTCTTGACTCTGATCTCCAGCATCTGCAGGTGTCACTTGTGCATGGAGACCTATGCTAACTTTTGGTGGGAACAGATCTATCTGTACCAGCTTCCTAAGGTCCTAGTCATTAAGCCTGACCAAATTTAATTGTTCCCACTGCTTTTTTTTTCAGAACAATGCATCTTCTATAAATACTCTAAGGTAGTGTGTCCTTCTACCATAAATCAATAGATAGGGCTGAGGCAACACAAATAAAAAGGAGGATTAATGCCAGCTGACTAACCCGACCCAGTACCACTTACTGATAGAGGTGGCAAATGCCACAAGATCCCAGTCATGGTTATTTGGGAAAATACCATAATTCTCTCCTTGGTTGGCCAGGCTGGAATGTGAAAAATGACCCCCGATGAAGAGCAGTGAGTGTGAAAATAAAGAGATGAGAAAAAGAAGAGAAAACAATGTAGTTGAATGATGTATAATAACATCAAAACCAAAAGTGTGCAGCAATCTATAAGCATTTAGTGTTTTTTTTAATTTAAATTGGACTTTGATCTTATGCAGTTATTTAATTAGGTAACAGTTTCCTTTTAAAACCATTTAACCTTTGCTGGTTCAGGAACTGAAGGCTTACCCTGAAACCTGATATGCTCTTGATTTTAAAATGATTACAGATATCTGTCCTCAAATGTCAGATTTCACACTTTGCTTTTCTTACAGTAACAACTTTAATTTCAATGATTTGCTCGAATAAGTGAAGATATCCTGTTAGTTACATGTATCTGGAGTAATTGTTTGAGCTGAATTCATGATAGGATGCACAGATTTTGATTTTATTCACATTACCTTAGCGCTAATAAATGTTTACTGTGGTAGAGCTGAAAACTGGATCTCTACAAATTCCCAGTGTTTTTTAAAAAAAAATAATGGCAGCATGTTCTGAATATGAATGAGGTGCTAAGTAATCCACCATGAGTAGTGTGGTAAGATCATATGGAAATAGTCAAGTTTTGAATGTAATTCAGAGCAGAGGTTTGAGACTATTCCCTAGAGTCAAGGGTCTGGGTTATGAGGGAAAGCTGGGAAAGCTTTGAATTTTCAGTCTTGAAAAATGGAAAGGTGACCTCATGTAGCTACAAAGTATAACACATAGTGAAGTAGGGTCGATCAGACAGACAACATCCTAACATCTCCAAACAGAAGACATATATTTAAGGGTGATATCTGTCAAAATGTAGATAGCAAAGTTGCGAAGGATACTGGAACTTACTCTCATATGAGCTTTTATAGAGTCATAGAATCATACAGCATAGAAACAAACCCTTCAGTCCATTCTGAACAGTATCCCAGAGTAAACTAGTCCCACCTGCCTGCTGCTGGCCCATACTCCTCCAAATCTTTCTTATTCATGTACTTATCCATAAGCCCTTTAAACGTTCTAATTGTACCCACATCCACCACTTCCTCAGGAAGTTCATTCCACATGTGAACCACCATCCTCCTGTGTAAAAAAAATTTTGCCCCTCGTGTCTACTCTCCCCTTTTTAAAAATATGCCTGGTAGCCCCCACGCTTAACCACGCCCCCACACCAAGCTTCGTCACCACGTCTAACCCCGCCCCTACGCCGATCTCTGCCCCCGCCCTTAACCCCGCCCCCACTCCCAGCTCCAGTCCCACACCAGGTCCCAGCTCCCAACGTTGCCGGATCTTCACCATCCCTCCAGACCTCCCCCTCTCTGAGGATGAAAGATCAGTCCTCAGCAGAGGCCTCACCTTCATTCCCCTACGCCCTCGGATTAATGAGCTCAACACGCGGCGAGATATTGAACAATTCTTCTGCCGCCTTCGCCTCCGTGCCTACTTTTACAACCAAGACTCCCGCCTCCAACACACCCCACCCACCTGGACACCCCGTGCTGGCCTCTTACCCACCCTCGATCTATTTATGGCCAACTGCCGCCGCGACATTAACCGACTCGACCTGTCCACCCCTCTCTCCCACTCCAACCTCTCACCCTCAGAACGTGCAGCCCTCAACTCCCTCCAGTCCAACCCCAACCTCACCATCAAACCGGCAGACAAGGGAGGCATGGTAGTAGTTTGGCGTACCGACCTTTATACCGCTGAGGCCAAACGCCAGCTCGCGGATGCCTCCTTCCATTTGCCCCTTGACCATGACCCCACCTCCCACCACCAAACCATCATCTCCCAGACCATCCATAACCTCATCACCTCAGGGGATCTCCCATCCACCGCCTCCAATCTCATAGTCCCACAACCCCGCACCGCCCATTTCTACCTCCTGCCCAAAATCCACAAACCTGATGGCCCGGACGACCCATTGTCTCAGCCTGCTCCTGCCCCACCGAACTCATCTCCGCGTACCTCGACACGGTTCTGTCCACTTTAGTCCAAGAACTCCCCACCTACGTTCGGGACACCACCCACGCCCTCCATGATTTCGCTTCCCCGGTCCCCAACGCCTTATCTTCACGATGGACATCCAGTCCCTGTACACCTCCATCCCCCATCACGAAGGACTCAAAGCCCTCCACTTCTTCCTTTCCCGCCGCACCAAAGAGTACCCTTCCACTGACACCCTCCTTCGACTGACTGAACTGGTCCTCACCCTGAATAACTTCTCTTTCCAATCCTCCCACTTCCTCCAAACTAAAGGAGTTGCCATGGGCACCCGCATGGGCCCCAGCTATGCCTGTCTCTTTGTAGGATATGTGGAACAGTCCATCTTCCGCAACTACACTGGCACCACCCCCCCACCTCTTCCTCCGCTACATCGATGACTGTATCGGCGCTGCCTCGTGCTCCCACGAGGAGGTTGAACAGTTCATCAACTTTACTAACACCTTCCATCCCGACCTCAAATTCACCTGGACTGTCTCAGACTCCTCCCTCCCCTTCCTAGACCTTTCCATTTCTATATCGGGCGACCGACTCAACACAGACATCTACTACAAACCGACTGACTCCCACAGCTACCTGGACTACACCTCCTCCCACCCTGCCCCCTGTAAAAACTCCATCCCATATTCCTAATTCCTTCGTCTCCGCCGCATCTGGTCCCAGGAGGACCAGTTCCAATACCGTACAGCCCAGATGGCCTCCTTCTTCAAGGACCACAGATTCCCCCCAGACGTGATCGACGATGCCCTCCACCGCATCTCCTCCACTTCCCGCTCCTCCACCCTTGAGCCCCGCCCCTCCAACCACCACCAAGACAGAACCCCACTGGTCCTCACCTACCACCCCACCAACCTCCGTATACAGCGTATCATCCGACTTCATTTCCGCCACCTCCAAACTGACCCCACCACCAAGGATATATTTCCCTCCCCTCCCCTATCAGTGTTCCGCAAAGACCACTCCCTTCGTGACTCCCTCGTCAGGTCCACACCCCCCACCAACCCAACCTCCACTCCCGGCACCTTCCACTGCAACCGCAGGAAATGCAAAACTTGCGCCCACACCTCCTCCTTTACTTCTCTCCAAGGCCCCAAGGGATCCTTCCATATCCGCCACAAATTCACCTGCAACTCCACACACATCATCTATTGCATCCGCTGCACCCGATGTGGCCTCCTCTATATTGGGGAGACGGGCCGCCTACTTGCAGAACGCTTCAGGGAACACCTCTGGGACACCCAAACCAACCAACCCAACCACCCCGTGGCTCAACACTTTAACTCTCCCTCCCACTCCACCGAAGACATTCAGGTCCTTGGACTCCTCCATTGCCAGAACATAACAACACGACGGTTGGAGGAAGAGCGCCTCATCTTCCGCCTGGGAACCCTCCAGCCACAAGGAATGAACTCAGATTTCTCCAGTTTCCTCATTTCCCCTCCCCCCCACCTTGTCTCAGTCGATTCCCTTGAACTCAGCACCGCCCTCCTAACCTGCAATCCTCTTCCTGACCTCTCCGCCCCCACCCCACTCCGGCCTATCACCTTTACCTTGACCTCCTTCCACCTATCACCTCTCCATCGCCCCTCCCCCAAGTCCCTCCTCCCTACCTTTTATCTTAGCCTGCCTGGCACCCTCTCCTCATTCCTGATGAAGGGCTCTGGCCCGAAACGTCAAATTTCCTGTTCCTTGGATGCTGCCTAACCTGCTGTGCTTTAACCAGCAACACATTTTCAGCCTTGAAATCTCCCATCCTAGGGAAAAGACCACTATCATTAATCCGATCTATACCCCTCATTAATTTATGAACTTCTGTAAGGTTGCCTCTCAGCCTCCCATGCTCCTGGGGGAAAAAAGCCCCAGCCTGTCGGCGAAAAGTAATGTAAGGGTTTGAGAATCTTGCAGTGACTTTGTGATAATGTCACAGATCTTCTTGTCATTCAGCAGAAGTATTATTGTTAATGGACTTAGAACATGTGCTATGCTAGACCAACCTAAACCAGGCTACTGTATTAGAAGTCTCATTTGAGCACATGGACATAAACACACCAGGGAGAGAATTTTATCCCTAATGATTCAGCCACTACAAGTCAGAGACTGGAATATCTATGAATACCATGAATCGTAGTATTTAGTGTTAATGCAGAATACATATTATTACTTTGAAGTCAATGATGGCAGTTTTTTTTACTTTACTTTCTCCTTGACCAGTCCATCTTGAACTGAAAATGTGTTGCTGGAAAAGTGCAGCAGGTCAGGCAGCATCCAAGGAGCAGGAGAGTCGATGTTTTTGGCATGAGCCCTTCTTCAGGAATGAGGAAAATGTGTCCAGCAGGCTAAGATAAAAGGTAGGGAGGAGGGACTTGGGGGAGGGGTGTTGGAAATGCAAATGGGGAGGGGAAAGGAGGAAACTGGAGAAATCTAAGTGCATCCCTAAGGCATGAACTTAGATTTCTCCAGTTTCATTTCCCCCCCCCCCCCCACCCCACCTTGTCTCAGTCAAATCCCTCGAACTCAGCACCGCCCTCCTAACCTGCAATCTTCTTCCTGACCTCTCCGCCCCCACCCCCACTTCGGCCTATCACCCTCACCTTGACCTCCTTCCACCTATCGCATTTCCAACGCCCCTCCCCCAAGTCCCTCCTCCCTACCTTTTATCTTAGCCTGTTGGACACACTTTCCTCATTCCTGAAGAAGGGCTCATGCCCGAAATGTCGATTCTCCTGCTCTTTGGATGCTGCCTGACCCGCTGCATTTTTCCAGCAACACAGTTTCAGCTCTGATCTCCAGCATCTGCAGTCCTCACTTTCTTCCAGTCTATCTTGAACCCAATCTCATAGTGTGACATCAAACCATATGATAAAAGATTGTGACAGTAATGGGATTCACTGCCTAGAATATTATGTCAAAAATCACAAACACCAGGTTATAGTCCAACAGGTTTATTTGGAAGCACTAGCTTTTGGAGCGCTACTCCTTCATCAGATAGTTGTCAATCATCTGAAGGACCAGCACTCCAAAAGCTAATACTTCCAAATAAACCTGTTGGACTATAACCTGGTGTTGTGATTTTTAATTTTGCACAACCCAGTCCAACACCGGCTTCTCCAAATCTAGAATACTATGGCAACTGTGAAGATCAAGAAATAACTGGAGATCGTCTGATGAAGAAAATAATCCAGGAAACCACCTTTTTTTAAGCAACCAGAGCCAAAGCAAAAAGTTGCTGGAAAAACTCAGCAGGTCTGGCAGCAGTTATGGAGAACAAACAGAGTTAACATTTTGGATCCAGTGATCCCCCTCTGAATTCTTCCAGCAATTTCTATTCTTGTTTCTGATTTTCAGCACCCACAATCATTTGGTGTTTTCTTTTCAAGCAATCATTGGTTTAGCTTTAAGATGAGCTCATAACCACAAGAGCCACAGTGCTGAACAACTAAAGTGACAGAAAACCCTCTGAATAGAAAACCTCTCCAGAGAAACTGTTAGAACACTAAGTCTCAAAAATGCCTTTTACAGGCAGTAAGAAAGCAGTGAGAGCAGCAAAAGCCCACTTGCAGCTTACAGGAGAAATCGGAGTTGAGTGCAAATTGCAAAGAAGCCAAATATTGGACACCACGGTAGATTTAATAGCTTGAGACAAGATACAAAATGGTTTCATTTCCACCCAATAAACTATACTGCGTTAAGACTTTTAAGGGAGAGTTAACAAATTTCATAGCATAACTACGGTGTGGAAGCAGGCTCTGTGACCCCATCAAGTCCACACTGACACTCCGAAGAGCATCCCACCCAAACTCACTCCCTACCCTATCCCTATAACCCTGCATTTCCCACAGCTAATCCACTAGTCTACACATCGCTGGACACTATGGGCAATCTAGCATGGCCAATCCACCCAACCTTCCCATCTTTGTAATATGGGAGGAAATCAGAGCACCTGGAGGAAACCCATCCAGACATGGGGAGAATGTGCAAACGTTACACAGACCATTGCCTGAGCTGGAATTAAACTAGGGTCGCTGGTGCTGTGAGGCAGCAATGCTAACCACTGAGCCAACATGGCACCCCAAATATTTATTTAATTACAAAGGTACTTGAAGACTTCACTTAAAAGCTTAAAGAAAATTATCTGAAATTATTGAGTGAAGCCATTTTAAGAAAACTTGACTCTCAAATCCTTTGGAAATCTTCCAGTTATCCTTTAAAAGGAATATGTTCATTCAGTTCTTTGAAGGTGTTATGTTGGTAAAGAAAAATTGTACTTTAAATTAGAAAAAAAACATTTAAAGGAGCAGAAACATTAACAGTTTTTTTTTGTACTTCGATAACAATGTTTACAAGAGCAAAGATTCAGCAATAGCTTTAATCAACTACCGCTACCACAAAACCACGAAATAGATTTAGTACAAGGAGATTAAAATCTTGACACTATTCTTCCAAACAAAATAAGCATTAACTTCAAATGCCTATCAGCAAACAAACAATGCACCCATATTCAGTGGTAACAATCTTTCCACCAGAAAAGAATTTAAGCTATCTACTTATTCACGCAGAGAGTGGTGTATGTATGGAATGAGCTGCCAAAGGAAGTGGTGGAAGCTGGAACAATTACAATATTTAAAAGGCATCTGGATGGGTATATGACTTGGAAAGGTTTAAAGGGATGTGGGCCAAACACTGGCAAATGGAACAAAACTAATTTAGGATATCTGGTCGGAATGAACGAGTTGGACTGAAGGATCTGTTTCTAAACTAGACATCTCTCTGACTCTATGACTCTGATTCATTTGTTATTATTTGCATATTGACAGCCGTCAAAAACATAGTTTCCACGATTTCAAACAGCTTCTGGTTTAGACACCAAATTGAATACAGAACAGTTTAGCACATTTTTCTACTACGTTGGAAGAACATGATATCATGTGTTACACAGACACAAGATCAGTGAGAAATAAACTTTGTTTGACAACCTCCCAACAGCTTTTGATCAATATTTCACTTCCTCTCCAAATAGGATACAGGTGAGATCACAATTCAATAGTAAATTTCAGGAGCGTCTGTAGATAACTTAGTAATGATCAGTATGCACTATCAAAACTTACAAAAACTCATTGCGACAGAATTTGTCATTGGTTTCTTTGATTAAATCCATTACTAAACTTCTTCAATTAGAAGAGGATTTAACTCTAGAATGAGGCACTCCAAATAGCAGTGGATGCAGAATCTAGAAAATTGTCCTGGAAAACATTATACAGCAAAGGTTCCATTGATGCAGAACATTCAAGAAAGTGTTAACTACGTAAAGCACAATAGACCATCTGAGCAGAGGAGACAGACTTTTCATTTGAACATTTTACCACATGAGACAACATCAACACAAAATCCTAAGCAATCTAATACTCCAGTATCTTGTTGCAGATGGGGTTCCAAAACGCCACATCAGTGAAGATAAAGCTGTCCAGACTTACATTGTTGGTGTATCACTGTAACAAAAGGACTCACCTCTTGAAGAATTCCTGAAAAAACATAGCAATCAAAAAACCAAATCATCCTCAACCTAATATGAATATTCATGCCTTGGAATATATCCTTGAAGAACAATCAATATTGGAAGGCAACAAGCTGCCTCAGATGAAGAGCAGTAATACATGGGTAGACTACCTAATTTCTTCCTAGGGGAGTTAATAATGTTATCTGATGGTATAATGGAGCAGAAGAAGCATAAGCCTCTCATAATTCTGAGAATTAATTATAATTACATCACTCAGTGCAAGTTCCTTCAACCAAATTGGATCTCTGATCTAATGGAAACCAGCCAATCATGAATCTTACCTCAAGTGTTTCGATACCTAGTCATAGACTTTTCTGACCTATCTATTGAAATAGATGAATCAAGTCAAAGACTTGAGGAAAACCAGGAGAGATAAGGAAAACTAACGTACAATAAATGTTGTAAAAAGAAGTAACCTATGTAACTCATTTCAGTATGCAAATAGCTGTTAATCAATATGTATGACAGGATAAAGATGTTTAGGAAGAGTTGTTGGGTCAGAGCTTCAGGACCTTGCAGCAACCTTGTGAGTAGTTTCAATTAGCAGAGTGTGGGTAGATCTAGAACAGACATACTATAGCAGACTAAATTAGACAGAAAACATTATCTTCTGGAAGACTCGCATGAAAGCCTACACATGAACACAGAAAGATAAGTTTAATCTTTAATAATGTCACAATAAGTCAAAGCCTGGCATGTCTATGCTTACCATGTATAGAGGTGTTTAATATAAATGATGTTACTTTGAAATCTAATCCTGAAGACAGTCCTTGACTTTACTTTCCTCTCGATTCATAGGATGGAGGAGCTGAAGTAGGTCATTCAGCTAATTGAGTCCACCTCACGATCCAATGCAATCATGACGGATCTGACAATCCTCAATTTCACTTTCCTGTCTTTAACTCGCAACCCTTGATTTCTTTACTGATTAAACTTCTATCTATTTCAGCCTTAAACACTACTATTATAGGACAAGCCAAACAGAGAACGGCCAGGGAATTCCTAGAGGCATTGCACTCATCCACAGATTCAATCAACAAGCACATTGAGCTGGACCCAATATATCGGCCACTGCAGGGGACAGCTGGAACTGACAACCGGAAGCGACAGATACAAATCACTATAAATGCAGGAGGAAATATCACAGAAGCGCTTCATAGGAGGCTCCCAAGCACTGAGGATGTCACCTCGACAGGGGACGAAACGTCTGCAACACAAATTCCCAGCTCGGTGAACAGAACCATAACAACGAGCACCCGAGCTACAAATCTTCTCCCAAACTTTGAACACCTACGGGTGAGAGACGCTAAGACAAGCCAGGAAATGGGAATCCTGTGCCAACCGCCTAAGCACCACATACGAACAACGCCGGTTCCTGCACAAATGCCGAAAGAATCGAATCCTACCAGCATGTGTCAGATACAGACCACCATTCAACAACCCAAAAGCCAGGGACACAGCCAGACAGAACGGACTCAGGATGATCCAGGTAATGATAACAGACGCACACAACAGACTTCACAAATACAGGCAAGAAATTGCCTGCCAAAAATCGTTAATTTCAAAAATCACCAATCAGGAATGGACCCGGATCATAGAACAGGCCATCACCCACGTACAAAACAGGACCACACACCGCAAAAAAAACGGCTCTAAAAGAAAAAATGGCCAAACTAACACACAACAGAGAGGACACCACAACACACACGTGGGTTAGAAACCTCTCCCACAGACAGCTCACAGACACAGAAAGAACAATACTGGCCAAGGGACTCAACTACAACCACAAGGACGCCAAGACAGCAGACTTCCTAGCAGCACTAGAGTGTACACTCAAGACAATGGACTGACAGAAGAGGCAGAACAAACAGTGAGACAAAGTATCGTACCCCTGATAACAAGGAAAAAACAAACACATAACCTCAACACCAAGGAGAGGGAAGCACTGAAAGCACTAAGAAATGATAAGAACATAATCATACTACCAGTGGACAAAGGCAGAATGACGGTCATCCTGGACAAAGCAGACTACATCCAAAAAGCGCAACAACTACTTGCAGATACCAACACCTCCCAAAAGAGGGAGTTTGACCCCACCCCACAACTCACCGATAGGATAAACAACACGCTGAGGAATCTACAAAAAAACGGACAGATAATCAGGTTTGACCTACAGAGAATGAAACCTGAAAGCAACAACACCCCCAGATTCTATGGACTATTGAAAGTACACAAACTAGACATCCCACTCAGACCCATAGTATCACTACCAGGGACAATATCACTACCAGGGACACCATCACACAAACTGGCTAAAGAACTACAGCAGAAACTGAAACACCTGATCAGTGGATCCAGACACTCTATACAGTCAACGCAGGAATTCTTGGACATCATCAGAAATATACACATAGACAAGGAAAAAACCATGGTCTCATTTGATGTAATGGCACTGTTCACCTCTATCGACAAAACCCTAGCCAGAGAAACAATAGCCAACCTGCTGGACGTACAGAGCAGACAGCAAGACGGGGAACCTATCAACAAAGACTGCATACTCAAACTACTGGACCTGTGCCTCACAACACACATCACATTAAACAACCAAATATATGAACACATCAATGGCACACCCATGGGCTCACCCATCTCTGGACTCATAGCAGAAGCGGTAATGCAAAGAATGGAACAAACAGTCTTACCGCAAATTCATCTCAAATTCTGGGTCAGATATGTAGATGATACCTTTATAATCATTAAAAACACAGAAATAGAGAACACGCAACGGATCATCAACGCCACACTCACAGGAATCCGATTCACTAGAAAGAAAGAAAAAGACAACCAACTCCCATTCCTAGACGTGATGGTACAGAGAACACCTAAAGGAGAATTCACCACAAAGGTATACAGGAAAGCCACACACACAGGCCAAGTCCAAAACAAGAAAGCAACCACCCCAACACACACAAAAGAAGTTGCATCAAGATACTGTTCAAAAGGGCCACTACACACTGCAGTACACCAGAATTGCAAAAAGAGGAAGAAGAACACCTATACAATCTATTCTCCAAAAATGGATACCCGCGCAATTTCATCAACAGATGCCTAAGGGAAAGACAACGGAATGAGGACATGCCACAACCCAAAGGACTGGCCACACTACCATACATCAAAAACATTTCGGAACTGACAGCCAGACTACTGCGACCACTAGGACTCTTAACAGCACACAAACCAACAGCCACTCTCGGACTACAACTCACCAGAACAAAGGACCCAATACCCAGCATGAGCAAAACCAACATAGTGTCCAAAATCCCATACAAGGACTGCACAAAACACTACATAGGACAAACAGGAAGACAGCTAACGATCCGCATCCATGAACACCAACTAGCCACGAAACGACATGACCAGCTATCCTTAGTAGCCACACACTCAGATGACAAGCAACATGAGTTCGACTGGGACAACACTACTATTATAGGACAAGCCAAACAGAGAACAGCCAGGGAATTCCTAGAGGCATGGCACTCATCCACAGATTCTATCAACAAGCACATCGACCTGGACCCAATATACCGGCCACTGCAGGGGACAGCTGGAACTGACAACCGGAAGCGGCAGATACAAATCACTATAAATGCAGGAGGAAACATCACAGAAGCGCTTCACAGGAGGCTCCCAAGCACTGAGGATGTCACCTAGACAGGGGACGAAACGTCTGCAACACAAATTCCTAGCTCGGTGAACAGAACCACAACAACGAGCACCCGAGCTATAAATCTTCTCCCAAACTTTGAGCCTTAAATGTACTTAACAAGCTAACCTCTGCAGCTGACTGTAATAAAGAATTTCACAGACTCATTACCCTCTGAGGGAAGACAGTTCCTTTCATCTCTGTCTTAAATGTGCAACCACTTATTTTGAGATTATGGACTCTAGTCTTAGAGTCTCCAGCAAGGGTAAGCAGCCTTTCTGCATCGGCCCTGGCAAATCTGTTAAGATTTTTGAATGTTTCAAGAAGGTCATCTCTCATTCTTCTAAGTTCAAAGGAACAGAAGCCTAGTCTATTCAATGCCTCTTTGTGAGATGGTCTCTTCAGACCGAGGATCAGATAAGTGAGACTTCCTTGGCTGCGTCCAATGCCAGTATATCTTTCCTTCGATAAGGACCCAATATTGTTCAGTCTTCCAGCTGTGGTCAGACTCGTGCCTTGTACAGTTTTATTAAGAACCTACCTATTTTTATACTCCATATCCTCTGAAGTACAGGCCAACATTCTATTTGCCTTCCCTACCACCCATTGATTTTGGGTGCTCGCTTTTCGTGATTTGTACAGGAGGGCTCCTAATCCTTCCGTACTGGGCTTTCTGCAGTCATCCTCCATTTAAATAGCATTTGCTCCTCTGTTCTTCATTCCAAAGTGTATAACCTCATACTTTCCCATATTATATTCCATCTGTTCAGTTATTTTTCCCCCTTGCTTAATCTGTTTCTACCCCTCAACAGACTGTATGTCAGCATCACCACTTGCCTTCCCAACTATTTTTATGTCACCCACAAACATGTTATCTTGAATCCTAATTCAGATTGTAGCATCAAACAACATGATAGCAGAAAAGATACATTTCATACCAAGTATACTAAATGAAGAAGAAAAACTCCTCTCCTATATATGAGCACAGGTGAGGTTCCAGTTAATACCAATGCCTGAATATTACTAACAGCACACTAATATATAACAGGATGAGAAATTTGTTGTAAACATCCAAGTGTTAGGAGAGGGACACTGTGTAATGATGGGACTCTGCTGGATGCTGCTGGGCAGCTGGACTTTTTC
Source organism: Hemiscyllium ocellatum (assembly GCF_020745735.1). Lineage (NCBI taxonomy): Eukaryota > Metazoa > Chordata > Chondrichthyes > Orectolobiformes > Hemiscylliidae > Hemiscyllium > Hemiscyllium ocellatum. The sequence continues at coordinate 50,157,900 of NC_083414.1, read as the reverse complement.
ATTTACAAAAACCTCATGAATGAACACACAACTTGATAGTGATTTTGAACTAAACATTTTTCAGGCAACAGCGAATGAGATTTGCAACTATTGTATCTATCCAAAATGTTGGTTAGAGTCCACTTAGCTGCATCCTAAAGGTCATTGTTAGGTCAGTTTTGTGAATGCTCACTAGTCTAACAATCATATTTTTAAAATAAAAAATGATTTGTAGAACATTTCTACTGTGTGCTTATCTGCCACTGAATTCATGCATACAAATGAGAATTTAATGTAATATAAGTTGGAAATATGACATCAAAAGCTATTTTGCTCTATATGAGACAGGCCAGGATTTTCACATAAACTTCATTTAATTGAGAAAAATTTTGCTGAGAGGTAATTGCTTATCAGGTGAACAGTTTATTTGATGGTTTATTGAGTTATTCAGAATGTCACCTTTAAAAGCGGTTGGTACCTACTGCACATCCAGTGACAAATATTAAATTAATGACCGTCCTTTATGATGGAGAGAAAAAAGTTGGTTATCTTTCGGGTCTGGCTCATCTGTTGCCAGAGATGAGCATAGCGGCACTAAATTAGACAGCATCAAAAAATTGGATTGCATTGTGCAATTAATCCATGTTGTTGCTTCTGATAGAGGACAAAGGGCTTTGCTGCCTGTTAATTTGCAGGACAGTAGCATCCAGGCAGCACTAAACATGCAGCAGGATGGTTGAACTGATCAATAGAGAACAGAGTTTGAATGAGGCTCACCTCACTTAAAGATAGACTGTACTATTTAAAGAGACAGCACATTCAGCTGTGACAGGTGCTGGGAGTATTCGTAGATGGATTTCTGAGCAGAAAGACCTAATTATGGTGAAGCAGAAAGAGTGTGAGCTCCCAGGTTCCTTGATGCTACAATGAACATTCTGGGAGGTGTAGTGGAGGAGTGATACAGTCTAACGACATGGAGACAAGAGGTTGCCCAAACAAACTTTATAAAGGCAACAGAAAGCCGTGACAGTGAAGCCCGAGCCTACTAGAAACAATGCCGGAAAGTAATTCAGTTTCATCACTAATAATGGGAGGCAACCGCCTAATGAGATTATGATTAGACTATTAACCCAGAAGAACAAGGGCAGCAGATTCATGGAAACAGCACCACCTGCCAGTTCCCTCCAAGCCACTCACCATCCTGACTTGGAAATCATTGTCACTGGGTCAATACCCTGGAATTCCCTCCTTAATGGCATTGTGGGTCAACATACAGCACGTGAAGTGCAGCGGTTCAAGAAGGCAGCTCACCAAAACCATCTCCGGGGCAACTAGGGATGGGCAATAAATGCTGGCCACCCAGCGATGTCCGTGTCCCATGAAAGAATAAAAAAAAACACAAGTGGGAAAGGCCATTTATTGCATTTTCAAATCGCCAACTGCAACACTGTCTTTGATGTTGCTCAATGCAGCATATTCCTATCAACCGTCTACCAACCATCTCCACCATAACTACTCATCCCAAACATTTAGACCTTTGCTTTTGTTTTCAAGGTGGAAGATACTGAAGCCATCTCAATAATAACAGCTAATACAGAGATTGTAGAAAAGATAGAAGTTAAAACAATCTCCATCTTTAGGGTGAAAATACTAAGCAACCTACTGCAATTGAAGGCAGAGAAGTCCCCAGAGCCTGATGGCCTTTATCCCAGGGTCTTAAAGGAAGTGGCAGCAGAGTTACTTGATGCATTGTCACAGGGTCATAGAGATGTGCAGCACAGAAACAGATGCTTTGGTCCAACTCGTCCATGCTGACCAGATATCCCAACCCGACCTAATCCCACCTGCCAGCACCCGGCTCATATCCCTCCAAACCTTTCCTATTCATATACCCATCCAAATGTCTTTTAAATGTTGCAATTGTAACAGCCTCCACCACTTCCTCTGGCAGCTCATTCCATACACGTACTGCCCTCTGTGTGAAAAAGTTGCCCCGTAGGTCTCTTTTATATCTTTCCCCTCACACCCTAAACCTATGCCCTCTAGTTCTGGACTCCCCCACCTCAGGGAAGAGACTTTGTCTATTTATCCTATCCATGCCCCTCATGATTTTATAAACCTCTATAAGGTCACCCCTCAGCCTCCGATGCTCCAGGGAAAACAGCCCCAGCCTATTCAACCTCACCCTATAGCTCAAATATTCCAAACCTGGCAACATCCTTGTAAATCTTTTCTGATCCCTTTTAAGTTTCACAGCATCCTTCAGTTAGGAAGGAGACCAGAATTGCACGCAATATTCCAAAAGTGGCCTAACCAATGTCCTTACAGCCAAAACATGACCTCCCAATTCCTGTACTCAATACTCTGACCAATAAAGGAAAGTTTTGGATACAATATTCCAAAATTTCTGGATTCTTGGAAGAATGTTAATGTAACCCACCCCCTCTGCTCAAAAGAGAAGTGAGGCAGAAAGAAGAAACTGTGGACCAGTTGGTTTTTATATTTGTGCTTAAGAAATTGTTGGAATCCATGATTAAGGAAATAGCAAATGGGATATTTGGAAAGTCAGAATGGAATCCATCAGAATCAACACGTTTTTATGAAATCATGTTTGACAAATCTGCTAGAGCTCTTCAAAGATGAAATAAGCAAAGTGGATAATGGGGCTCCTGTAGGTGCCATATGTCTGGACTTACATAATTATAATAGCTCAGATACCGGGATAAAATGTACAGTTGCCAAAATCAATGGGAGAATAAGTTGCAATGAGAAAATAAGAAATTTATGGATATTGTTGGGTTAGGTGAGTGAACCAAGACTTAACACATGGAATTTGACATGGATAAGTATGAGGTAATTCATTTTGGTTGGAAAAAAAAGGCAGATTATTATCTAAATGGAGAGAAGCTTCAAAATGCTTTGGTGCAGACAGATTTAACTGTCCTTGTGCATAAATTGCAGGAAGTTAGTGTGCAAACATAGTAGGTAATAAGGAAAGCAAATGGAATTTTGGCATTTATTGCTAAAGCAATGGAATATAAAAGTAGGAAAATGTTGTTGCAACTGCACAAAGCATATGTGAGGCCACGTCTGGAGCACTGTGTACAGTTTTGGTCGTCCTACTTGAAGAAGGATGCCAGACTAATGACATTTACAAGTTCGCTGATGACACCACCATAGTCGCTCAAACCTCAGATGGGGACGAAACAGACCAGACGGGAGGTGGAAGACCTGGAAAAATGGTACACTGAGAACAACCTAGCATTCAAGCTGGCAACACCAAGGAACTCACTATTGATTTTCGGGGAATGTTACTCATGCCCCCTACACATTAACAGCAAACAGGTGGAACGAGTGGAGAGTGTCAAGCTCCGGGGATTGGTCATCCACAACAAGCTTTCTTGGACTCTTCATGTGGATGCACTGGTTACATTGGCCCAACAATGTCTCTTCTTCCTCAGCTGAGGAAATTTGACATGACAGCGAATACCATTGCCAACTTTTATCGATGCGCCATTGAGAGTATTCTGTCTGGATGTATCACTACCTAGTATGGCAACTGTACCATTCAAGATTGGAGATGGTTACAGAGAGTGGTGAACTCCGTCCAGACAATCACAAAGGCCAACCTCCCATCTACAGAACCCATCTACCAGGCCAGCTGTCAAGGAAAGGCCGCCAGCATTCTGAAAGATCCACCCCACCCCGGCAATGTTTTCTACAACTGCTACCATTGGAGAGAAGATACAGAAGCCTGAACACTTGCAACAGCCAGTTTTGCAACAGTTTCTACCTAACTCACAGACCCTTAACATTCACCTGTACATGTGTTTTTATTTTTGCTGCTGTTTACCTATTATTTACTATCTATGCTACTTAACTATGTGATCTGCCCGTATTGCTCACAAGACAAAGCTTTTCAGTGTGCCGTGATACACGTGACAATAAATTCATAAAAGTATAAAAGCAAATTACTGCGGATGCTGGAAGCTGAAACCAAAAGAGAAAATGCTGGAAAATCTCAGCAGGTCTGGCAGCATCTGTAAGGAAAGAAAAGAGCTGACGTTTAGAGTCTAACTGATCCTTTGTCAAATTCAATTCATTTCAATTCAGGAAGATGTTATTACATTACATTGAGAGAGGTCTAGAGATTAAAGGTTTGTTTTATGATGATAGTTTGAACAAATTAGGCCTATACAGAAGGACCTCAATTATCCGAATATCAATTATCCGAAAATCAATTATCCGCATATCGGATTATCCGAAAGAGATCTTGAGGTCCCAATGGAAACATTACGTCAAGAACATGTTTCCAATAGTGATCACGTCTTTTGTTTACTGTGATTAAACAGACACTGTCTCCAAATGACTGACTGCCTGCCCTCTCTCTCTCGCCACACTTTCCCTGAAGTTCTACACGGGGGTATACCCTAAAACTCCCTTCCCCAGATAATCGCTCCAACATTGTCCTGTACAGGGTAAAGGTGAAACCTGTCAAAACGTTGCAGTAAAAAGGTGTATGTGCTTGTGTGAGAGAGAGAGCGAGCATGCGAGAGTGTGTGCTATTTGGAGACTTACCCCACAAAGGCAGCAGCAGCAGCCTTGTTGTTGGTGTCCAGTCTGGCTGCCCCGGAGAGGGGGTGGGGGGTGGGTGGGGAGTGCATGGGGCCGGGGAAAGTGTTGGACGGGGGTGGGGGCGGTGTTGGACGGGAGGGGGTGGGGTCTCATGCGCTGTGCTCCTGCCTCGTCTCCTGAATGGGGAGCAATCTTAAAAAAATCCAAGCCCCAGAGGAAAGGCAGTTAATCGATTAACCGAATAATCGATTATCCACACAAAATTGTGCCCATCCGTCACGTTCGGATAATCGAGGTTCCTCTGTATTCAGTAGACTTTAGAAGGATAGGAGGAGATCTAATTGAAGTATTGAAAATGCTAAAAGGGATTGACAAAGTCGATGTGGAGCAGATTGCCTCGTGGGGCAATCTAGAATGAGAGGTCATAGTTTTAGGCTAAAGGACGGCAGATGTAGAACAGAGGAGGAATTATTTTTCTGAAAGGATGGATCTGTGGAATTTGCTACCCCAAACATGGATGCCGGAAAATGAGCAAACATCAGGAGAGGTTAGATAGATTTTCAGTTAGTAATGGGTTAAAGGGTTATTGGAAGTGGGCAAGAAAGTTCTTCTGTATGTATACACCCCACACCTTATCATAGCCCAGCTCTTGTGCCTTTCCCCATTCAGATAGCCAAAAATTATAGCCTGGTCTGGTAGGAGTGGAAGCTGGGAATATAGTGATGAAGCTGAAATCCTGTCACTCAGTCTCATGTGCACAGCAACTAGTTCAGATACTAATACAGTTTATCCTCATTTGGGGACAGCACAGAGGGCTGTTGGTGTATGCCATGGGACTCCCTTCATTTGGTGTGGTTCATAGGAACATGGAAGTCTGTGCTGCAGAGACTGATAGATCTATTTGGGTAGCTTACTTTGAATTTATCGGCAAGTTTACTTGTTTCGCTGTTGGTCATAAATTCTGGGTCATGGTTGAGATTCGAGGGAAGCAATGGCTGGATCTTCAGTCTGTAATTTTTGATTTTACAACATTCTATGGCCCAATGGAGCCAACATTTTAACAATGTAATTAAGGAACCTGAACAGGTCTTTGAGTCTGCAGTTACAGCCCCTGGCTCTGACTTAGAATAGGAGGAGAAAGTGAGGTCTGCAGATGCTGGAGATCAGAGCTGAAAATGTGTTGCCGGAAAAGCGCAGCAGGTCAGGCAGCATCCAAGGAACAGGAAATTCAACGTTTTGGGCATAAGCCCTTCTTCAGGATTCCTGAAGAAGGGCTTATACCCGAAACGTCGAATCTCCTGTTCCTTGGATGTTGCCTGACCTGCTGCGTATTTCCAGCAACACATTTTCAGCTCTGACTTAGAATAGTCTAAATATAGATTAGATATGTATCACCACATACCTTTTCCTTAAGGTACTTGTATACTGCACAGTCCAGTGTATGGAAAAGATGGAGATGTATGTGTCCAAATGTCTATATGTGGTGCTAATTTACATGTGAACAAAACCTAATAAATTTGTGAAAGTAATTTCAAAATGTAGGTTTGTCCATATGTGAAATAAAGATATCAAGATGTCCACAATCTCGAAAAGTTCATGTAATGATTTCAGGCAACAGACACATTGAATGCAACTCCTTGCAAGTAGTAGCTAGTCTGACGGGTCAGGAAATTTGGGATTGTCGAATATTGAGAGTTAGCTGCACCAACATGATCTAAATCATCTTAAATTCTTGCAAAACCACTCAGATTGTTACATTATTTCCTTTAACAACTACAGTTTTTGTGATTTTATTTGATTATCAAGTTCAATTACTCATTTACAAATGTGAATTATCAGCATTTCAGATAGATATTCTAATTAGCACGTTCAGAGATGTTATTAGACACTTCTGGAGCAGGTGAGACTTGAACTCAGGCATCCTGGTTCAGAGGTAGTACACTACCACTATGCCACTAAAAGTCCTCAGCTTAGATAAATACTTTATATAAAAAAGGTCGAATTGCCATAGCCCTGTGATCTCATTAGAGAGACACAATGAGTGGTAGTTTAACTTGAGAGTCACCACACCTTAGGCACGGAGATACACTGAGCAGGAAACTCTTTCATGGTAACCGTAACCACTGCAGAAACTGACCCCAAACTGTTGGCATTACACTGAATCAGAAACCAGCCATCCAGCCAACTCAGCTGACACATGGCTAACAATTACATCCAATCTGGATTCACTGCCAACTTTCATGATCAAGATAGTGAAGGCAGCAAATAGTCCTTATTCATTCACCCTCAGGATGTGGATAGTATTGTCAAGGCCAACAATTACTGTCATCCTTATTAGCCCAATGATGATAGCCTTCTTCCTGGACTGCAGCAGTTTAATGTACTAAAAGTGCTAGCTGTGTTGTTTGGTAGGAAGTCTGAAATTTGAGCCCATTGATGATGAAGAAACTGTGGTAAACATTCAAATCAGGATAACATTTCACTTGGAGAGAACCTGATGAGGACACCTTCCCACACTTAAGTAGCCCTCGTCTTTCTGATTGGTGAAGATTTTGGATTTAGGTGGTCTGATGAAAAAGCCTTGGAAAGTTGTTGCTATACAATTGTAGCTGACGAATACTGCACCCATAGTGGATAGAGTGAGTGCTTGTGTTGCTGCACTGCTAGAGTGCTTCTTAAGGACATTGCTTTCCTTGAGATGGTGTCAGGCTTCTTTAACATTGTTGAACTTATATCAAATGAATATATGAACAAGGAGCAGGAGTAGGCCATTTGGCCCCTGGAACCTGATACCCCATTTCATAAGATCATGGCTGATCAGGTTGTAACTTCAACTCAACATTCCAGCCTGTCCCTGATTGTTGTTTATCCTCTTCGTTACCAAAATTTATCCACATCTGAGTTTAAAAACAAATCAATCTCTGTTTTCAACATCTTTTGAAGAAGCGTTCCAAAGACACACAAGAGAAAAATAATTCTCTTAATCTCTGTCTTACATGGGTGACAACTTATGTTTAAATGGTTACGAGGAGAAAGTGAGGACAGCAGATGCTAGAGATCAGCGTTGAAGAGTGTGGTGCTGGTAAAGCACAATCCGTCAGGCTGCTTCCGGGGAGCAGGAGAGTTGACATTTCGTGTATGCCCGAAACGTCGATTTTCCTGCTCCTCAAATGCTGCCTGACCAGCTGTGCTTTTCCAGCACCACATTCTTCGACTTTTAAATGGTTACCACTAGTCCTAAAACTTCTCAGAAAAAGAAGCACCTACCTCTCGGAATATTATATGTCTCAATCTTCTGAACTCCAGCAGACACAAGCCTAGCCAGTCTAACCGTTTTTTCATAAGGCAACTAGTCCATTCCAGTTATTAGTCTAGTAAATCTTCTCTGAACTGCTTCCAATATATATACAATACATCCTTATATAAGGAGACCAATACTATCTGCAGTATTTCAAGTGTGCTCTCACTAATGCTCTGAAGCACAACTTCCATAACTTTATATTCTATTCCTCTCCTAATAACAGTTGTAATATTTCATATAATGTTATAATGGTTTATACCGGCATAATTTTGTGATTATGCATTCGGGCATTCAGATCCCTCTGTGTCTTAGAAGGCTGCAGTCATTCACCATTCAGCTAACACACTTCTTTACTCACTTTTCTGCCAAGATATAACTCATCCACATTAGGGAGATACAAATAATCCTTGGATAAGCACATGGGTGATGATGGGATAATGTAGGGTGATGGGCTTCGATTAGTTCACAGGTTAGTGCAACGTCGAGGGCCGAAGGGCCTGTTCTGCATTGTATTGTTCTATGTTCTATGTTCCATGGACAATTTCACTCTTCCCACATAATACTTGAACTGCCAGATTTTCAACTCACTTACTTAATAGATTTATATCCCTTTGCTGCCTCTTTATGTTCTATTCTGCAACATACCTTTCTATTTATCTTTTTGTCACCAGCAAATTTCGTGAACAGGGAGGGAATATTCTCTGATTTGTCCCCTGTAGATTCTGGAAAGACTTTGGGGAGACCGGAGGTGCACTGGTCCAATACGGTTTCTGCTCAATGCTGGGCTAGTTATACACAATTCAACATTGCAGTTGTGCAGTGGATTGAAAGAAAATGTAATAGCTTCAAGTTAAAGTCTTTTTTTTAGAAACCAAAATTATTGAAGAAGTTATAACAGAATTCTGTGAAAGAAATAAGGTCCTTATTGTAAAATAATGCACTGGATTTCTGCCAGGTCTGAGCAGGTTTTTTTATTTTAAGGCCAGGATCTCACCTGCAGAGTTTGAGATACATTATTGGAGAACCATAATTGACACCAGACATTCAGATCTCCCACAGTTGCAGCATTCCTAAATATAAAATAATCAACATTATTGCAGAGCGACAATAATGTGTCTCTGAAAATCTGTTCCTTCTGTGTAACGGAGGGCAGGGTGACAGTTTCAAATACCTGTGTTCCTTGCAATCAGAACTGTGTAGGAGCTCAGTGGCCACCTGGGACCATGACTGTGCACAAACGTAAATAACACTCCAGAGTTAGACGCAAAAAAACAAACTCTTTAAACCACCAGGATGATGTCTGGTGTCTTCCAGGATTTGCATATTGGAGATGTGTCGCTGCCATTGAGTCCTGGTCAATAGTTATCCCTCAAACAACATCCACTGCTAAAACGTGTTTATCTGGTCATTATCACATTGCTGTTTGCAGGAACTGGCTGTGTGTTTTCTGTATTACAGCAGTGATGCACTTCAAGTTGTTCGTAATTGGCTGCAAAAGTGCTCTGGGACACATTGAGGTTGTGAAAATTGGCATATAAATGCAAGCCATATTTTCTTCATTAGTTTTAATTAAACAAAATATTTAGGCAGAATCTTGTGTCCCTTTGTCTATGTAAGAGTTGTATGGAGATTTTTGGAAATTTTCTTGCTACAAGGAAGTGCAAGTTTTCTCACCATGTCTTACCAAGCTTTCCTTGTTAATTACCTACCCTTCCCTATGGCATCCCTCATGTCCCATTCTAATCACATCTTACCACGCCATGTTCCTGGAAAAATGACCCACATATCTGATATCTGCTGAAAGACTGGCATCCCTTCCACTCATGCCACCTTTAAAAGGTGATCAATCAGGTCCTGTTGGGCCGAGCTCTGTCATGGACATTGTCAGTGTCCTCCTCCACAATGTTCTCATCTTCCTCTTTAGAAGTCTGTTCCCATTTCCCCCAGTATCTCAGCATCCAGCACCCTTACCACCAATTTTGCAGAGCACAACCAACCATGATCATGTGGCACACTCTGTTCGGTTGATGCTGGAGGCACTGTTTCCTTTTGAAGATTCCATCTCAGCACCATCCTCATGACACGTCCTACCTGCCAATCTTCCTTCACACCTATCCACTCCACCCTCCTCCCTGACCTATCACCTTCATCCCCACCCCCGTCCATCTATTGTACTCGTGGCTACCTTGTCCCCAGCCCCACCCCACTCCCATTTATCTCTCCACCTCGGAGGCTCCCTGCCTTTATCCCTGATGAAGGGCTTCTGCCCAAAGCGTCGATTTTCCTGCTCCTTGAATGTTGCCTGACCTGCTGTGCTTTTCCAGCACCACTCTAATCCAAACCCTTTTGAAGATTGTCCAAGCAGGAAAACTGCACCTTCAGCAATTCGATTGGCAAATCTACAGTTCCTGGCTAAGAATGGGCTGCTTTAAATCTGTGCTCCAAATCACTCAAAGGATTATCTAATGCTCATGAGCCACGGTCGCAGTGGGTAGCCCTTGAACTCAGTAACTAGCCTTGTAAAGCACCTGGACCCTCAAATGTACCAGGTACATGAAAGGGATCCAGGACATAGGAGGCAGGGCAGCTGCCACAGTAGTGGGTACACACCTCCAGTCAGCGGTAACAGTGATCATAGTTGCATGCTAATGGGGTGTCCCTTCCTGATCTCACAGCATTGTGATAAGACCTTCTGAGTCAATGGCACCCTATAACTAGGTAAAGACAGCTCTGTTCCTGAATCCTACTGCCAGGGCTGCATGGGAAAACAAGATAAAATGGTGTGATCTTGTACAGTTAGTACCACTCAATACCCTGATGTATTTGAGGGTATACTACTGAGAAATCTAATGTCAGTCACACGTCATTCCCTGGAAGGAGTCAGTTGCATGGACTTACCTTCACAACCACTGGGAGAGTACAGCCTCCCACTCCTACAGGTCTCAGGTCCCTCTGTTGCATCCAGCACGGCTCCATCGCCATGTCCTGGTACATACAGAGCCTGCATCCACATTGTGCCTTGCTCATCCCCAGGAAATGGAGTCGGCGCTGAGAAACCCTAATCCTCCAGTGGAGCCCAAGCATCTGAAGGGATGCTGTGGCAGTGATCTCTTCCAGTCTCTCAGGCCCCAATAAGTTTCTGTCCATTATTTCAGCAGGTAAAGCATACACCTGGGTGTTGACTGTTGTGGTTATTTCTCCTCTGCTTTTCTCTGCTCAATCCTTTACTGTGAAGGCTTCAACTCAAACTTGGGTGACCATTTGTCCCCACAAATTATCCAAATGATCAAGTTCCACGTGTGAATCTCTGCATTCAGTGTCTGGTATTAAAGAATATTTGAAAGAGATGACTGAAAGCCACATATGTTCCCACTCAGAGGAAACTATCGAATACAGTGTAGGCTAGGGGCCTTAGCTACTTTTTCCACTCACCAATTTCAAGGTAATGAAGCTAGTGATACACCTTACCTCTGCTCTAGTTTAGGATTGCTAAATCACTGCAGAACAGGCACTGAGTTTGACTCAGTATTTCAAAGTGGGATATTTCTTCTCACTAAGCAGTGAGGGGTGTGTATACCAAATTGATAAAATTTAAAATTATTTCTCAGTTTAAATTTTGAAGTAAGATCTGCTTAATTATTGAGCACAGAATGAGATCATTTGGCCCAAGGTGTTTGTGTCGGTTCTTTGAAAATTTTATCCGATCACTCCCGCATCACAGCTTTTCTCCATAGCCGTGCAACTTTTGTTTTTTTTCCCTTTTAAGTACACATCGCTTCTCTATTGAAAGTTACTGTTGAATTTCCTTCCAGCACCCTTTCAAGTAACTAGTTAATACTTCATTCTGGCAGCACGTGCTATGCAATATTTATGAAACAACTAAAGCTTTGAATGACGAGAATCAACACTTTGTCTACAATAACATATCTGAGTGACTACAGACGTCCACAAATCAACATAGCTGGTGCTTCTTTGATCTTTTAACTTGTCGCCATGGAGGGGGACATTTTGGACCCTATTCGGAAGAAGAATTCCATCGCACGCTGAGGTAAAAAGCAAAAAAGGTGAAATCTGGGTTAGTTTGGCTGCGAGCCCAAGGCTTTGGATATCACTGGAATAATAAATCACAAGGTGTTCCTGGAAAAAAACCCACAAAGAAGCCTTTGAAATTCCATTTTTCTCAGTGGGATTTTACAGCAATTGGGCTGTTCTAGACTGGAATGAGTTAAGAGGCTTTAATTAGCTAAATGCTGGTAAATCCCCAGTTACACTCGCAATCTGTGCTTTCCTGGCCAGGTTACTTTATATACTCTTCAAGTCATTTAATAGCTTTCCCCTGAGGCCTTTACCTATTTTTCAGCCTGTCTGCTTTCTGCTACACTTAGAGTTGTACGGGTGAAGAGGGAAATAATATACTCTACACTGCCTCGTAATGCACTGCATTTTTCTTGGTTTGGAGAGTTCTGTATCTTCTCGTATGGTTTGCTGCCATTACTTATCTCCAGTCCCAAGGCTGTGTGTCTCTTGTGTTGAAGACAACAGGGTACCAGCCACTTCCATGCCATCAGAGCTGCTTTTGGCTGTCTTCCAGAAAGAGAATGCTATTAACCGGGAGCACATTTGCCATTGAGTTTCACTTTCCCTTGTGGAGAAAATGAATGGCCTTCCTTGACATCTCTTCATAGGAATGTCAGAACTCCTTGGGGTGGGAGATTAAACTTGAAATAAAGATAAATATTGCAGATGCTAGAGAACTGGAATAAACTCAAAATGCTCAGAAAAACTCAGCAGGTCTAGCAGCATCTGTGGCCACTGAAGCAGAGTTAAATATTTTTGAGTGCGAGGTAGAGACTTAGAGACATAGATTTGTACAGCATGGAAAAAGACCCTTCGGTCCAACTCGTGCATGTCGACCAGATATTATAAATTAATCTAGTCCCATTTGCTAACATTTAGCCCATATTCTTCTAAATACTTCTTAATCATATACTCATCCATATGCCTTTTAAATGTTGTAATTGTACCAGTCTTCGCTACCTCCTCTGGCAGCTTGTTGCATATGTGCATTACCGTCTGCATGGAAAAAGTTGCTGCATAGGAACCTTTTAAATCTTGCCTCTCAGTCCTTAAATGTCTAGTTTGGACCCCACAACCCCAAGGAAAAAGACCTTGGTTATTCACATTATCCATGCCCCACTTGATTTTATAAACCACTATGAGGTCACCCCTTAACCTCCAATGCTCCAGGAAAAATAGTCCCAGTGTATTCAACATCTCCCTATTGCTCAAACCCTCCAACCCCGGCAACATCCATGCAAATCTTTTTCTAACCATTTCAAGTTTTACTACACCTTTTCTTATAGCAGGCAGACCAGAATTGAATGCCAGTATTCCAAAAGTGGCCTATCCAATGTCCTGTACAATCGCAACATGACCTCCCAGTTCCTGTACTCAATGCACTCACCAATAAAAGCAAGCATACTAAACATCTTCTTTGATACCCTGTCTACCTGCGACTCCACTTTCAAGGAACTATTAACGTGTACCCCAAGGTCTCATCATTCAGGTACACTTCCCAGGATTCTACCATTAACTGTATAAGTCCTGCCCTGATTTGCTTTTCCAAAATGTAACACCTCACGTTTATCAAATCAATATTAATCTCCATCTTCGTCTTCTCAGCCCAACAGCCCAACGCCCCATCTGATCCATGTCCCATTGTACTCTGACGTAACCTTCACTGTCCGCTACACCACCAATTTTGATGTCATTTGCAAACTTACTAACCATACCTCCTATCTTCACATCCATATCATTTATATAAGTGACAAAAAGCAGTGGAGCCTTGCAGTACAACACTGGTCACAGGCTTCCAGTCTGAAAAACAACTCTCCTCCAACACCCTCTGTCTTCTACCTTCAAGCCAATTTTGTATCCAAATGGCTAGCTCTCCCTGGATTCCATGTGATCTAACTGTTGATGATATAAATATCTCAGCATGGGGCCCAGTAATCACTCCTCTAGCTTCCCACAAAGATCTGGAATGCACTTGATTAGGTATTGAGATTTGTCCACCTTTTTTGCACTTTAAGATATCCAGCACCACTTCTACTGTAATATGGACACTTTTCAAGATATCACTATTTATTTTTCCAAATACTCTAGCTTCTATGTCCTTCTCCACAGTAAAAACTGACATAAAACACTTATTTAGTTTCTCAACCATCTCTTGCGATTCCTTGTTGATCTTTAAGGGGACCTATTATCTCTTTAGTTACTTTTTGTCCCTAACGTATTTGTCGAGTCTCTTTGGATATTCCTTATTTCTATTTCCCAAAGCTATCCCATGTCCCCTTTTTGCCCTCCTGATTTCCCTCTTGAGTTAACTCCTACTGACGGTATACTCCTCGAGGGACTCACTCAATCCCAGTTTTCTCCTTCTTTATCTTGACCAGAGCCTCAATTGCTCCAGTAATCCAGCATTCCTGACACCTACCAGCCTTGCCCTTCACACTAGCAGGAACATACTGTCTCTGAACGTTTGTTATTTCATTTTGAAAAGCCTCTCACTCTCCAGCCATCCCATTTCCTGTGAATAGCCTCTGCCAATCAGTCAACTTTTGAAACATCTTGGCTAATACCATCAAAATTAGCCTTACTCCGATTGAGAAATTTAACTTTAACATCAGATCTATCTTTTACCATAACTATTTTAAAACTAATAGAATTATGATCACTGGCCCAAAGTGCTCCCTGATTGACTCCAGGGGCACTTGCCCTGCATTATTTCCCAAGAGAAGGTCAAATTTTGCTCCTTCTCTAATAGGTATATCCACATACTGACTAAAATAAAAATTCTTGTACTTACTTGACAAGTTCCTCTCCATCCAAGCGCTTAATGCTATGGCAGTCCCAGTCTATGTTTGGAAAGTTAATATCTCCTACAATTAAAACCGCATTATTCTTACAGATATCTGAGATGACTGTATAAATTTGCTTCTGATTTTCCCACTAACTCTTGAAGGGCCTATTGTACAATTTCAATAAGGTGATCATCCCTCTCTTACAGTTCCACCCAAATAACTTCACTAGACGTACTCCCAGAAATATCTTCCTTCGGTACAGCCACAACGATTTTTCTTTGGAGCTAATTCCATCACAGTTGTGACTTGTGCCTTATACACAATGGCCAGTCTTTTGGAGTCAGTAGATGTAGAAAACCTAATCTCCAACTTACAGTCATAACCCTGGCCAGTTAAGCTCTGAGTCAATTGTTCCTGAAGAAGGGCTTATGCCCGAAACATCGATTCTCCTGCTCCTCGGATGCTGCCTGGCCTGCTGTGTTTTTCCAGCATCGCACTTTTCAACTCTGAATCAATTGTGCCAAATTCAATGATATGAGAGATTTTTTTTCCCTGATGAAGTTGATGCTATCAATTAAATTTGGACTTTCATTTCCATACCAATGGACATAAAGCCATAATTTTTTTAATGTTAATGTAGACATTAAGCAGCGCACTTATTCCACGAATGTTTATGCTTTCATATGTAGGTGAAGAAATAATAAACAAAGGAAGAAGCAGAAGTAGACCTGATTTAATTCCACTCACATGGTATTTATTCTGGGAATTATCCTTAAGACCCGAACAATATTGGGCTCCAGTCACAATAGCAGTAGAGCAGAAACTGGGGAGCAATACTCCCTCTCAGCTTTAGTGTCTATGAGCTTTCTTTTCAACCCGGGCTTGAGAAGTAAATAAAGCTTTCTAGACTGGGCTAGGTGGATGAGAGAAAGTGAGGACTACAGATGCTGGCAAGTCAGAGTCAAAATGTGTGGCATTGGAAAAGCAGGGCAGGCAGCATCCAAAGAGCAGGAAAGTCGACGTTTCAGGCATAAGCCCTTCATTGGGAATGTGGAGGGGAGATGGGGGCTGAAAGATAAATAGAAGGGTGGGAGGGAAGGTAGTTGGGAAGGCGATAGGTAGATGCAGGTGGGACGTGATTGTGATAGGTCAGAGGTGAGGATGGAGTGGATAGTTGGGAAGGAAGATGGACAGGTAGGCCAAGGTCAGGAGGGCGGTGTCAAGGTGGAGGGCTGGATCTGGGATGAGGTGGGGGGAAGGGGTTTTGGAAATTAGTGAAGTCGACATCGATGCCGTGTAGCCGGAAGGTGCCAAGACGAAAGATGAGGCTTCTTCCTCCAGTCGTCGGGTGGCTTTGATTTTGTGGTGAAGGAGGCCCAGGTCTTGGATGTCCCTGGTGGAGTGGGAGGGAGAGTTGAAGTGTTCAGCCAGAGGGTTGGTGAGGCTATTTAGTGCGTGTGTCACAGAGATGTTCCTGAAGTGCTCCGTGAATTGATGTTTTGTCTCTCCAATGTTGAGGAGACCACATCGAGAGCAACAGGCATGGTAGATGAGGTGGGTGGATATGCAGGAAAATGCTTACCAGATGTGAAAAGATCCTTTGAGTTCTTGGTCGGAGGTAAGGGGGAGGTGTGGTCGCAAGTCTTACACCTCTTGTGGTGGCAGTGGAAGATGGCAGAGCGGCGGGTAGGTTGGTGGTTCATGGACCTAACGAGGGAGTGGTCTGTGCAGAATGCAGATGGGGTGGGGACAGAATATACCTCTGGTGGTGGGATCTGAATGTAGGTGGCGGAAATGGTAGAGGATAATGCACTGTATCTGGAAATTAGTCGGGTGGAAGGTGAGGACCCAGGGGCTTCTATCCTTGTTGAGGTTGGAGGGGTGGGGGTTCAAGGGCGGAGGTACGGGAAGTGGAGGAGGTGTGCTGTAGGCCATTGTTGATCACATGGGAGGGAAATTGCGGTTCTGGAAATGTGGGATGTCTTGGAGTGGAATTGCACCTCCTGGGTGAAGTTGGATTTGCATGTTTACAGGGGGGTGTGGGAGGAGGTGTAGTCCAGGTAGCTGTGGGTGTCGGTAGGTTTGAAATAGATGTCTGTGTTGAGTCGGTCTTCAGAGATGGAGACAGAGAGGTCCAGGAAGGGGAGGGAGGGATCCAAAATGGTCCGGATTGAACTTGAGATCAGCGTGGAAAGTGTTAGTGAAGTTGATGAACTGTTCCACCTCCTCTCACCACCTTCTCACCATGGAAGCACATGGTGGTGCTGATATAAACATCAATGTTGCGGAGGAAATGGTGGGATATGATGTCAGTTTAATGACAGAAGATGGACTGTTCCACATACCCAACGAAGTGGCAGGCATAGTGGGGCCCATGTGGGTGCCCATGGCTACCCCTTTGATCTGAAGGAAATGGGAGGATTGGAAGGAGAAATTGTTGAGGGTGAGGACCAGTTCTGCAAATTGATTGAGTGTGTCAGTGAAGGGGTACTGGTTGGGTCAGCGGGAGAGGAAGAAATGGAGGGTTTAGAGTCCTTCACCATGATGGATGGACATGTATAGGGACTGGATGTCCATAGTGAAGATGAGGCATTAAGGGATGAGGAAACGAAAGTAATGGAGGAGGCGGAGGGCACGGGTGGTGTTGTGAATATTTGTGGGGAGCTCCTGGACCAAGGGGACAGGACGGTGTGATATGACGAGATAGGTTCAGTAGGACAACAGCTGGTGGAGACAATAGGTCGACCCAGGGAAGTCAGGTTTGTGGATTTTGGGTAGGAGGTAGAAATGGGCAGTACGGGAATCCCAGACAATGTGGTTGGAGGCTGTTGTTGGGAGATCCCCTGAGGTGATGGTTTGGTGTTGGGAGATGAAGTCATGGTTGAGGGGCCAATAGGAGGAGGTATCCGTGAGCTGGCTCCTGGCTTCAGTGGTGTAGAGGTCACCACTGTGCCTTACTTGTCTGCTGGATTAATGGTGATGTTGGGGTTGGAGCAGAGGGAGTGGAGGACTGTGCATTGCAAGGGTGGGAGATTGGAATGGGAGGGAGGGGTGGACAGGTCAGTGTCTCAGCTGAAGAGGAAGAGGTCAAGGTCGGGTAACAGACCAGCACAGGCTATCCAAGATGATGGAGTAAATTTGAAAAAGTCAGCACAGAGGCGGAGACGGTGGAAGAAAAATTCAATGTCACAACGCGTGTGGAATTCATTGACCCGGGACTGTAGTGGGATGAAGGTGAGACCTTTACTGAGGAATGATTGTTCATCCTCAGTGAGGGGGAGGACTGGGGGAATGTAAAAAACCAGAAGGGCTGGGGACTGGGGCCTGGTGTAGAGCTGGAGTTGGGAATGGGGTTGGAGACTGTCTCTGAAATGGGAGCTGTCATGTGACCATTGGTAACGTCACCATAAGAAATGACATAAATGACAGTGGTCGGGGGTGGGGGGGAGGGGGTAGTGGTGCATTCGCAGGCACCCGTGGGGGTGGAAGTGACGTTCTGAATGGTGTTTGTGGAAGCAATGTCTTTGGCGGTGGCTGCATTAGCAACATCATCGCTTCAATGAGAGATGTCAACGGGGGCAGAAGTGGGTGAGCATTTACCATTCCCCCAGACCTCCCCCTCACTGATGATGAATGATCAGTCCTCAGTAAAGGTTTTGCCTCTATCCCATTACACTCCCAGGTCAATGAATTCCATACCCGTTGCGACATTGAACTTATCTTCTGCTGCCTCTGCCATCGTGCTTACTTTTTCAATTGTGACTCCCACTCACCCTCTGAGGACACCTTCTCCCAACACAAACATGCTCCTCTTAGAAACCCTGTTCATCTTCATCGATCTCTTCATCTCCAATTGCTGCCGTGACATTGACTGCCTCAACCTGTCCACCTCTCCCACCCACTTCAATCTCTCACCCTCGCAATGCACAGCCCTCCACTCCAAACCCAACCTCACCATCAAACTCGCAGACAGTGGGGGGGAACGCTGTGGTAGTTTGGCGCACCAAACTCTACATTGCTGAAGCCAGGTGCTAACTCTCAGACACCTCCTCCTACTGCCCCCTTGATCACAACCTTACCTCCCAACACCAAACCATCATCTCCCAGGCCATATACAACCTCATCACCTCAGTGGATCTTCCACTAATTGGAACCTCACACCGCCCAGTTCTATCTCTTACCCAAAATCCACAAACTTGACTGCCACAGTCAATCCATTATTTCCATCTCCTTCTGCTCCATCGAAGTCATCTCCTCATACCTTGACACCGTCCTGTCCTCCTTGGTCCAGGAACACCCCACCTACATTCGGGACACCACCCCAGCCCTCCTTGACTTCCATTTCCCCGGCCCTTAACGCTTCACCTTCATTATGGACATCCAGTCTCTGTACACATCCATCCGCCATGCCGAAGGCCTCTGAGCCCTCCGTTTCTTCCCCTCCTGCTGACCCAACCAGCACCCCTCTACTGTCACACTCATTCAATTGGCTGAACTGGTCCTCACCATCAACAACTTCTCCTTCCAATTCTCCCACTTCCTTCAGACCAAAGGGGTAGTCATGGGCACCTGCATGGGCCCCAGCTATTCCTGCCTTTTCGTAAGATACGTGGAACAGTCCATCTTCCACAGCTACACCGACACCATTCCCCACCTTTTCCTCCGCCACATTGATGACTGTATTCGTGCCACCTTGTGCTCCTGCAAGGAAGTGGACAGTTCATGAACTTCATGAACACCTTCCATCTTCACCTGGACCATCTTGGACACTGCCCTCCCCTTCCTGGACGTCTCCGTCTCCATCTCCATCACCGGTGACTGATTAACCACGGACATCTACTTCAAACCCACTGATTCCCACAGACACTTGGACTACACCTCTTCCCACCAATTGCCCCCCACCCTCACCCCCGTAAAAATGCTTTCTGTTACTCCCAATTCTGCCACCTCTGTCATATCTGCTCTCAGGAAGAGCAATTCCACTCCAGGACATCCCAGATGGCCTCCTATTTCCAGGGCCGCAACTTCCCCTCCCATGTGATCAACAATCCCTCCAACATATCTCCTCCACATCCCACACCTCCACCCTTGAATCCCACCCCTTCAATCGGAGCAAGGATAGAACCCCCGGTCCTCACCTTCCACCTCACAAATTTCCACATATAATGCATCATCCTCCATCATTTCCACCACCTGCAATCAGACCCCTCACCAGACATTAATTTCCCTCCCCACCCCTACCTGCGTTCTGCAGAGACCATTCCCTTCATGACTCCCTCATTAGGTCCATCCCCCTCCCCCATTTCCCCCCACCCCACCCTCCACTCCTGGCACCTTCCACTGACATCACAAGAGCTGTAAAACCTGTATGCACATCTCCGACCAAGACCTCAAAAGATCTTTTCATAACCGGCGGAGATTTCCCTGCACATCCATCCACCTCATCTACTGTGCCCATTGTTCTATATGTGGTCACCTTTACACTGGGGAGACAGACCACCAACTTGCAAAATATTTCAGGAAACATCTCTGTGACACACATACCAAACAACACCTTTGCCTGTGGCTGAACACTTCAACTCCTCCTCCCACTCCATCAAGGACATGTAAATCCTAGGCCTCCTCTACTACTAAATCCAAGCCACCCGACAACTGGAGGAAGAATACCTCATCTTCCCTCTTGGGACCCTTCAACTACACAGCATCAATGTTGACTTTGCTAGTTTTGAAATCTCCCCTCCCCCCACCTCATCCCAGATCGGCACCACCCTCTTGACCTGTCCTACCTGTTCATCTTCCTTCCCACCTATCCACCCCACTGACCCCATGACCTATCACAATCACCTATCGCCTTCCCTCCTGCCTTTCCCTAGCCCCCTCCCCCCACCCACTTATCTCTCAGTCCCCTTCCCCCTTCACATTTCTGATGAAGGGCTTATGCCCGAAACGTTGATTCTCCTGCTCTTTCGATGCTGCCTGACCTGCTGTGCGTTTCCAGCGCCACACTTTTCAACTTGGGCTTGGTTGCTGGGTATGCACTTCCCAGACAGACAAGAATAGTTGAAAGTTCAGGCAGTTGCCTTTATCACTTGCTTCTTCAACACTTGGGTGACCTGACCTCTCAATCTTTTCTGTCTCCCTTGAATTGAGGCTCCCCCAGGCTCCACGCCTCAGTATGATTTTAACAGATGGAACAGTGATGAGCTTATGTGTGCGTCCTACCACAGTGTAAACATTCTGGACAAGACCTTCTGTGTGCTTCTTCCTGTCCAAGCTTCTGGCTTCCTTTCTCCAGCAGTTTCATGGTGGCAGCGACAGTGTCATTGCTTTTGGATGACAAGGTCTAGGTTCAAGATCCCATGTGCCCTGAATGAGTGTCATAATGTGTCTGGGCAGGTTGATGAAAGATATTTCGAATGTCATCATGTAGAGTTTGTATGTAAATGCAGTTATCTTTCAGTTAACTGGACTCTGGCCGCCACCAGAGTCATTTAATGGAACCCTATCCTATTAAGATCTTCCAGATAGTTTATGATAGCCACTGGGAGGTTGCATGGTCTCCCAACCATTTCAGGAGGGTTGGCAACCCCAAGTGATCATAAACCCATTGTACATGTGAGGTAGTTACTTTTTCTCTCTTTGGAATTGCTTGTTATCTAATACTTCTGTGCCACACATGATACTTGACACTTCATAGCTGAAGCCTGAATTTTGCTTGAGCTTGCAACCTGCAGACGCTATCGAAGTTCTAAGTGCATCTGAACACTTTGGAAACAGAATGATTACGATGAAGAAAAAGGCCAAGCAAATGACAGTGTCTGCACTGGCTGTCCAAATGCACATCCTGACTGAGTGCCAATCTCTCACTTTTTTGTCATTACCTCGCACATCATTCCCATTCAATAATCATTTATTGTCCTCTTGAATGTCTCAATTGAACTCACTTCACCACTTCCAGGCAATGCTTAGACTGTGTGAAAACAATTTGCCTCACATCATATCTGCTTCAGTTGCAAATCACATCAAATCTTTCCTCGTGTTCTTGATCATTTTATGAATATGAAAGGTTTCTCTCGAACTAACGTTATCCAAACTGATCACGGTTTTGAAAATTTAGATCAAATCTCCTTTTGGCTTCTCCTTTCAAATGTAACCAGTACCTAATTGTCTAATATATCTAAAGTTTTTTAGCCATGGAATAAGTTGCAAAAATGTCTTATGCATTCTCTCCAATAAGTTTGCGTTCTTCCTAAAGTATTGCAACCAGATCTATACACAGAATTCCAGCTGAGGTCTTAATGGTATCTTTCATAGGTTCAGCATAATCTCCTTGCTCTTCTATTTAATGCACCAATTAATAAAGCAGAGGATATTGCAGGCTTTATTAATTGTGCTGTCCACCTATCCATCATCTTTAATGACCAATGACCATATTCACCCAGGTCTTTCGATTCCTGATCAGCCTTTCGTCTAGTATCATTTATTTTATACTGTCCCTCCCTTTGCTTTTCACCAAAATGTATTAACTCACAATTCTCCAGTGACCTTTATCCATCACCTATCCTCCAACTTCACCTATTGTGAATCCCTTTCCAAAGTTTTACACTCACCTCCTCAAAGCTAACAGTACTTTAGAGTTTTGTATTCTGAGCACATTTTGAAATTGTCCCCAGCACTCCAAGATCTAGACATCAATAAAAATCAGGCAAAGTAAGGGTCCCGATACCAACACATTACCAATCTACCTCCAGTCTGAAAGACACCTTTAAATCATCACTGTTTGGTTTCTATCTCTCAGCCAATGTTGTATCCTTACTGCTGTCATCCCATTTATTCTATCAGTTATAACTTTTTTCACAAGTCTGTTTATAGTGCTGTGGGGAATGCTATAAGAAGCCCAAGAACATCACATCAATAGCATTAACCTCATAAACCTTCTCTAATAACTTCTCAAAGAACTTTAGAGAGCTAGTTAAATACAGTTTTCACTTCAGAACTCTAAGCTGGCTCTTCCTAGTCAACCCACATCTGTTCATGTGACGAAAGTTTTATCACAAAGTATTGTTTCTAGAATATCCCACTACCAAAGTTAAACTTGCTGGTGTATAATGGCTGAAATTATCCTTACAATCTCTTTGTGAAAAAATGTATAATATGTGCAATGTTTCATTCTGCCAGCACCACCCACAAATCCAGAGAATTCTGACTGGTTTTCACAACTCCCTCTGTAATTTTCACTCTCACTTCCTTAAATATCCTTGGATATATTTCCTTTAGTCTAATAGCCTTGTCAACTCTGAGTACAACAGTTAATCCAATACACCCCCTTTATTATTTATAAATTCTTCCAGTGACTGAGTTTCCTCCTTTGTCACTAAGGCCAGGATACTACGCACTTTCTTGGTCAAGACAGATATAAGGTGCCCATTTAATACCTTAAACATGCTCCATGCCTCCATGCAACACTTTCACTTTCATACCTTATTAACCTTACTCCTCCTTAGTCCACCTTCTTACTATGCGTGTAAGTTTTAGATTCTCCTATATGTTGACTGCCAGTATTTTCCCAGAATCCCAATTTTCTTCTCCTGTTTGCTTTGTGACTTCCCATTTGAACATGTTGTATTCATCTCAATTGTATTTTCGAACTGACAGTAGTCACGAGCACACTGTTTTCTTATTTATCTTTATTTCTAGCTCCTTTTTTCATCTAGGAAGCATGTTTGGTCTACCTTCCCAATTTAAGGGAATATATCTTAAATGTATCCATACTTATCTTCTTTGAAGTTTGCCCACTGTCTGACAATAGTTTCTCCTGCCAAAATTAGGCTTCAGGTTTTCTAAATTCATTCACAGGATGTGGTGTCACTGGCTCAACCAGCATTTATCATGCTCATCTCGAATTCCTCAACGGGCAGTTAAGAGTCAACCATATTGCTGTGGGTCTGGATTCACATGTAGGCCAGACCAGGAAAGGTCAGCAATTTCCTTCCCTAAACAACATGATTGAACCAGATGAGATTTTCTGACAAAGGTCATCATTCAACTGGTCATAATTCCACATGTTTATAGAATTCAACTTCCACTGTCTGCCATGATCCGAATCCAGGGTCCTAGAACATTTACCTGAATTAATACTCTAGTGATAATACCACTCTGCTATCATGTATTTGGCCCAACTCCTTTCTTTCTTCATTGAAGTTGGCTCTCCTCCAGTTAAATATTTTCGCTCTGGATTGTGCATTGTCCATTTGTATCGTCATCCTACATCTTGTGGTGCAATGATCACTGTCATGTAAAACCTCTCCTGCTTACACTTTATCTACTTTATCCTATAGATATCCCATTTCTTGTTGGACATACACACGCTGATGTAGAAAGTTTGCCAGAAAATAATGTAAGAACATTTCTCCTTCACTGCCCACTACACTATCACTATCCCAAGTCTATATATGAGTAATTAAAGTCCCACATCATAGTTACACCAAAATTGTTGCATCTCTCTGTGACTAATTCTGTGATTCATTCCTCTACTTCCATCCCACTAGTTGGTGGTCTGTAGATAACACTGAATAAAGTAATTACACCCTTTCTGTTCCTTAACTTTAGCCAAATCATTCTATTCTTAAACCCACTGAGGCAGTGCTGCAATGTACTCTTTAACCAAGACTTCCACACCTCCTTCTCTTCCTTTCCAATTTTTCCTACCCATTCTGCAACCAGGAATATTTAAAACCCAATCCTGCTCTTTCTTCAGCCAGGTCTCTGTTATCATCACAACACTGTAATCTGTGCCTGTAACTTACCAATCTTATTTATTATACTCTTCAATTTTAAGCGAATATTCCCATTTTTGACCTTGTGATGATGGGAAGGCAACTGGAGGAGGTGAGGATGCTATCCTGGGGAATTACTGCAGTAAGATCCCGTGTCTGAGATTTTCATCTTGTGTTTGGTATGATTCCAAGCAGTCAAACGTTTTCCACTGATTTCCATCAACTTTAATCTTATTAGGTTTCTGAATTTAGTGGGCAGTCTGTCTCAAATGGAATTCAGCTCTATTATTCATGTTTAGTCTCAGGCTGTAATTGGCCATAGCTCTGGAGCTAAATGGAAAAGTGACTACAGTGTACTCTGTAGCTATAAGGTAGTGGGCACAAAAAGTGGTTGCGATTCTGCACCAGTATTTTCTGTGTTTCATATTATCAAAGCAGTCTGTCCCCTTTATTGTGTCTAAAGCATTTTAAGTTGACTGTGTTTAGTTGGCCACCATTCACTCTTTCTGTATAATTGGGTTGGTGCTCTCCAAATTGTTCACCATCAGGAAGCAACTTCACTCTTGCACTGAACACCTTGGGTTCTCTTTGTGTTTTGCACAAGTGAGCTGCTGGTGAATCTACAAAGAATTGGGGTGAAATTTGCAGAAATTAAGGGGAGACGATGCCCTGGTGATATTATTGCCAGCTTGGTAACCCATAGACTCAGGTAACATTCTGGGGACCTAGGTTTGAATCCCGCCATGTCAAACAGTGGAATATAAATTCAATAAAAATCTGGAATTAGCACCCTAGTGACAACCATGAAACCATTGCCATTTGGAAGGGAGCTGCCATTCTTACATGGTCTGGCCTATGTGCAACTCAAGACACACAGCAATATGGTTGACACTGAGTGACCCAGACGGCAGTTAAGGATGGGCAATAAATGCTGGCCTAGCCAATGATGGCCACAGCCCATGAATGAATAATAAAAATAAGAAATCGCTGGAGACAACATGGCTTCTGGCAATGCGGCATAACTAAAAGTAGAAACTGTGTGTGAATTCTTCCTCATGACGGTCATCAAATTGGACCAAATTCTCCCACAGTGGCTTAGAATGTAAAAGAACTGCATTGTATGAGATTAAATAATCAGAGACCAGAATCACACTGGCTTAGTCATTGCTTTCACTTATTATTTTGCAAATGAAAAGAAATTGTGATTATTTTTGCTCCATTTATCACACGCACTGTTCTGATGGTGCTGGCACTGGGAATGCTCAGTGCAATCTGAAAGAACAGCACCTCATTTTACAGCTTTCTGGACTCAATAATGAGTTCAATGATTTTAGGGCTTAAGCAGTTTCTTCTGTCTCCATACCTCTAGCCTCACATACCAGGTCCTGGCATCACATGGGTTACTACCACATGCAATCCATTGCAGATACTATTAGTTATTCAATCTGCAAGACTGAGCTTTACCCAGTCCCTTGTCTCTCCCTTATTTCCCTCCAAGGCCCCAAGTGATCCTTCCATATCCGCCACAAATTCACCTGTACCTCCACACACATCATCTATTGCATCCGCTGCATCCGATGTGGCCTCCTCTATATTGGAGAGACAGGCCGCCTACTTGCGGAACGTTTCAGAGAACACCTCTGGGACACCCGAACAAACCAACCCAACCACCCCGTGGCTCATCACTTTAACTCCCCCTCCCACTCCACCGAGGACATGCAGGTCCTTGGACTCCTCCATCACCAGACCATAACAACACGACAGTTGGAGGAAGAGCGCCTCATCTTCTGCCTGGGAACCCTCCAACCACAAGGGATGAACTCAGATTTCTCCAGTTTCCTCACTTCCCCTCCCCCCACATTGTCTCAGTTGAATCCCTTGAACTCAGCACCGCCTTCCTAACCTGCAATCTTCTTCCTGACCTCTCCCCCTCCACCCCACTCCGGCCTATCACCCTCACCTTGACCTCCTTCCACCTATCACATCTCCATCACCCCTCCCCCAAGTCCCTCCTCTCTACCTTTTATCTTAGCCTGCTGGACACACTTTCCTCATTCCTGATGAAGGGCTTATGCCTGAAAGGTCGAATTTCCTGTTCCTTGGATGCTGCCTGACCTGCTGCGTTTTTCCAGCAACACATTTTCAGCTCTGATCTCCAGCATCTGCAGACCTCACTTTCTCCAGTCCCTTGTCTGTCTACCTGCTTTTCTCTCTCTTTGGGTTCTATCTCTATCTATCATTTACTCCTCCACCTCCTCCCACCCCACCTTCTGCATAAATACCAACTTTTTTGAGTGACCATCAGTTTTGAAGATGGGTTACTGGACCGGAAATGCTAATTCTGCTTTCTCTTCACAGATGCTGCCAGACCTGCTGCATTTCTCCATTTTATTTTTATTTTTATTTTTGCATTTTATTTTTGTTTCTGATTTATAGCATCCGCAGTTCTTTTGGCTTTTGTTTATAGTCGATGCAGTGTGCGCTGCAAGTTAAGTGGACAGCCTATCAATGAATGGATTATTAATAGAATAACTTATGTCAATCACACCTGTGGCAGACTTTCTTGTGGTGATAAATATTCTTCAGTTGGCAATCATTTTTGTCGTAGCATTTTGGTGAAATTCACAGCAAATGAAAACGTCAAGGTATTTCTGTTTACCACCAAGTGACAGAGATGTTGTGTCAGTTTGAATGAGTGAGACAGTGACAGACAAGGAACAGGAGAGAAAGATTAAATGAAAATATGTCAGACCAATTGTGATATTCCCACATAGTCAAGTAGTTTACTGAAATTGACTTCATAGGCTGACATCTAAGAAATATCGACTCTCTGAAGGTACAGGTTCCAGCCACATTGTGTAACCACTGCCTTACATAACCAAGCATCTTCAGGAGATGAGAGAAGGGACAAGGGTGAACATTGAAAGAAGCACCTGAGATGCTGCTGGTGTCGGAGTTTGCAGATGCATGTTGTTATCATATTTATCTCTTTCAAATGATTGCTTAATTTATCAGATCCAGAAAAGATACAAAACGCCATATGATTGATCGATTTTGTTTTCTCCTCCTTCAGGACTGGCAAGAGAAAGGAAACCACAGCTGTTCAAAGAACATAGTAACAATTTACAATAATTAGAAACAGATTATTTCAAGCAGCCCACAGCCATTATACTAAAAGTTCCCTCTGCAATGCCTTCAAAATCGCTTCCATCTCCTCGCGTTGACTTAGACGACGTTCCTTTGGGTCAAGTTTCATTCCATTTCTCAGCTCAAAGTCTGCAAACACAGTCCCCACTCCATATTCATTTACTTTCCACCAAGAGTTATTGCTCAAAAGGCTTTCAAATTATCAGACAGCCTGGTAATGCAACAAAGCTGTTTAGTTCATATCCTGTGGTTGCATGTTTAACTCACAGCAGTAGCTGACATTAGAATCCACCTCAATATTGGAGGTGAATTGCCTTGGTTCTCAACCAGCAGGGTTCCACATCAAGGGAAAAATTGCTTTTTTTCCCCTCACCCTGTGATTCTGTTGACTGAACAATGGGACACCAATGAAATTAAGATTCCCAGCAGTCCCCTTACGCTCTTAATTTAACGATAACAACTTGTGCTTATAAAGTGCCTTGAACCTACAAGGATTTCCCAAGGCACTTTAAGCAGGCATAATCAGAATAAAACAGATGCCAAACCAAAGAAGGAGACATTAAAAAGCTTCAACACAGAAATAAATTTTAAGGAGTATTTTAAAGAGTGACAGACAGATTTAGAAAAGCATCACTGAAATGTGAGCCCCAAGTGGTTGGAGATCTGGAATAATAATCTGGAAACGTGTCTAATCCAACCATGGCAGTCAAGGAATTTAAATTCACTTAAATAAATCTGCAATAAATAACTAGCATTAGTCATAGGATTGGTAATAGAACTACTAGATTTTTTTGTAAAATCGCATTCAGTTCACCAAGTCTCAAAGGGCAGTGTTTCTCATTACTGTCTGCACTGTAGGGGTTCTATGATTCTATGATCTGTCATTGGGGAAGAACTAGAATTTATTGCTAAGGAGGTAATAGCTGGACACTAAAAAAAAATCACAATACAATCAAGCAGAATCAACAGATTTTTGTGAAAAAGAAGTCATGTTTGTCTAAGATATTTCTGTATTTTTGTTTTCTTATTCTTTACAAAATTATAAAATTCCAAAAAGTATAAGAATCTGAGAGCATAACAACAATTATAATAAACTACTATTCCACTGTACAAAACAAATAATATCAAAAAAATGATACCCATATTACAATTCAATATAATTGGACATAATAAGTTAACTTAAATTACACCACTCAGCGCAACCCCACCCAAGCTCCCCATCACCAGGAGCATCAGTTAACAAACCCGTATTTATTCGGGTTTCTTCCTCTCAGGGCACCCGGCCCATCAGACCCAGACCTTGGGGCTAAACAAAGGCCCTAGTTAGTATGGCCAACAAATCTGCTTCTAGTGTGGCATGGTGGCTCAGTGGTTAGCACTGCAGCCTCACAGCACCAGGGACCTGGGTTCAATTCCAGCCTTGGGCAACTGTTTGCACATTCTTCCCGTGTCTGTGTGGCTTTCCTCTGGGTGCTCTGGTTTCCTCCCACAGTCCAAAGGTGTGCAGGTTAGCTAGATTGGCCATGCTAAATTGTCCATAGGGTTAGGTGCATGAGTCAGAGGGAAATGGGTCTGGATGGGTTACTTTTCAGAGGGTCAGTGTGGACTTGTTGGGCTGAAGGGCTGTAGGGAATCTAATCTAATCTAATCCAGATGGTTCAGAAAGGGCCACCATGTCTTATAGAAAAGTTCTGGTTTCTAGTGCACCATACTTGTAAGGAGGTCCAAGGGCATGTGTTCCAAAACTGATCTATGCCATCCTGGAAGTCCTGCAGGACTTTCTGAGGCCCAACTCATCAAAATGTTCTTCCTCGCATAATATGTAAGAACATGAAACAGATTTTTCCCATGCTCATCTAAGGAAGGCAAATTTGGCAGGCCCAGGAGAAGAGACACTAAATCTACTTTGACCTGAGTCCCCAGGACATCCCCATGACACTCGCTATAGCATCCCAATATTTGCAAAGATTGTGGCATAACCACAAACAATGGGTAAGAGTGCCAATATTTCATTTGCATTTGGGGCATAATAGAGATGCTCCCTTTTTGAATTTCGCAAGCCGCTCTGGGGCTAGATAAACCCTATGAAGGACCTTCAGCTGCATAGCATGTATTCTATTGCAGATTGAGATACTTCTCACAACTTCCCAAATGTCCTGCCATATCGCTGACAAAATCTCCATTCCCAACTCTTGCTCCCAGACCCCACGGAGCCACTCAATATCATTCGAGGCACCACCTCCTCGTAAATGGTAAAGGATGCTAACCGGGAGAGTACCAGTAGTCTGATGCACTCTCCTGTCTACATCAGACCTATCAGGATCAATCAGAAGTATAATCTTTTTCTGGATAAAATCCCTGACCTGAAAGTGATGAAAGAGGTCCCTACTGGGCAATTCATACTTACAACTCAACTGATCAAAGGACATCATGACCTCCCCCTCAAGTAAATCTGCTAGACAAGAGACCCCCTAGATGCCCACAACGTAAAACCAGAGTCCATCAACCCTGGCCAAAATCCTGACATTCCTACTATGGGAATGAGAAAGGAGGTTTTAGATAAACTGCCTTTGCTTTGTTGCATCATTTTCCATGCTTTAACCGTATTGATGACAATTGGCTTCTGACAATATTCAATGACTGTCCTGATCTTATTCAAGGGTAACAGATTAATAAGGGGGCACTTCATAGGAGGCTTTGATATCCAGCCATATTGACCTTGGGTCCTCACAAGCCCACAAATTCACAAGGACAGCAGCGTGCTTGTTTGATACCTCTTAATATCTGGAAATCTACAACACCCCCATTCCCTGGGGAAGCTGCAATTTGGCAAGCTTAATGAGAGGCCACCTGTGATGCCAAACTAAAGAACCGAGCCAACTGTTGAGTCTCTGCCATGTTTGCCTCAGCAGCATTAGGGGGAGCATTCGCATGGGATATAATAAGTGAGGTGGAACATTCATTTTAATAAGAGCTAATTGGCCTAACCAAGATATTGGAAGAACCTCCCAACACTGAAGATCCTGCCTTATCTTATTGAGCAAGTGTACAAAGATGGCCTTATATATCTTGTCAAAGGGGGAGTAATGAAAATGCAGGTACAGAAAACTTCCCTGTGACCACCTGAAAGGGAATCAGATATCACCTTCAAGATTGAGTATTCCCTCCAGAATGTCCAACAGGCATGGCTTCTGACTTCATAAAATTAACCTTATACCCCTAGAAAGAGCCAAATAAGTTGATACATTGTATTAAATGAGGCACAAACACTGTCTGGTTTGATAGGAAAAGAACATCATCTGCATAGAGTGTGATCTTATGTGCCTTTGATTCCACCTTAGGGGCAACTATATTGGGGTCCCTCTGGATAGCCTCCGCCAATGGCTCAATCACCACCATGACCAACAGTGGTGATAGGGGACAACCTTGTCAGCTGCTTCTACCAATACTGAAATTATTAGGTCTTATGCCATTACTAAGGATTGCTGCCATCGGATCACTGTATAACACTTCCACCCATCTGATAAAGATCCCACCAAGACCAGACCGCTCCAGCACATTGAAAAGATACGGCCATTCCACCAGGTCAACATCTTCTCTGCATCAAGGTAGACCACCATGCCTGGAATTGACCTCCACTGGCACATCTGGACCATGTTCGGTACTGGATAAAAACAATGACTGCAGATGCTGGAAACCAGATTCCAGATTAGTGGTGCTGAAAGAGCACAGCAGTTCAGGCAGCATCCGAGGAGCAGTAAAATCGACATTTTGGGCAAAAGCCCTTCATCAGGAATACCATGTTCAGTGAGGACCTATGGCCCTTAATAAAACCTGTCTGGTCCTCCTTTACAATAGAAGGCAACACCTTATCCAATCTCAACGCTAATGTCTTAGATAAAATTTTAAAATCTGATTTTAGCAGCAAACTGGGCCTATATGAAGCACGATCCCCTGGGGCCTTCCTTCTCTTGACAATGAGAGAAATATTAGTTTCTCTCAAAGAGGGCGGGAGGCGATCCCGACTGTATGAATAATTGTACATGTCCAGCGTTGGCCTGGCCAACATAATCATAAATTCCTTATAAACCTCACTCGGAAGGCCATCTGGGCTGGGTGCCTGACCATTTTGGAGCTGCCTTGCTGCCTCTGTATCTCTTGCGTTGTCAAGGGAGCATTCAAAATGGACGC
Source organism: Hemiscyllium ocellatum (assembly GCF_020745735.1). Lineage (NCBI taxonomy): Eukaryota > Metazoa > Chordata > Chondrichthyes > Orectolobiformes > Hemiscylliidae > Hemiscyllium > Hemiscyllium ocellatum. The sequence continues at coordinate 50,126,068 of NC_083414.1, read as the reverse complement.
CTGCTCTGGAGTCACACCTGGAAGGTCCTGGTTCTTAAAGAGGGACTCCATCTTCACTAATATGTCCTCACAGCCCTCTGACTGCTACAGCTCAGAGTAAGATTTCCTAAAAGCCATATTAATCTTTTTAGAGTCACAAATAAGAGTCCCAGTTCCCTCTCTAATAGATGTGATAGATTTGGGGAGGGGGGAGGGGCACTCTTTTTCCAAGCCAAATAAGCCAGGTATCTACCTGGCCTATCCCCTACTCAAATAGCCTTTGTTTCATGAAAGAAATCTCTCTTTTCATTGAGTAAGCACAGAATTCAGAGCAGCCCAGAGAGCTGTGATTCGCTGTAACTTAATCATGGATGGTCTATCAAAACCCGTGGTCTCGGCTGCCTCGAGCGGACATTGCTGTTCTCCCCTTTGTTGTTTCCGACTAGCTGAATAAGAGATGATTATACCTCTTGCGTAGGCCTTGGCAGTCTTCCAAAGCACAGATAGGTTGCTGGCTGTCTAGTTTATTAAAGTTCTTTGGGATGCTGCGGATGGATAAAGAAGAAACTTTGGGTGTATTGCGAGTTCCAAGAGGCATTTGATAAAGTATCACTTAAAACCTACTACACAAGACAAGAGCTCATGTTGTTTGAGTGTAATGTATCAACATGGATAGCATGTGAGTGTTAACCACTAGGAAGCAGAAAATAAGGATAAATGGGCCAATTAAAGATTGGCAGACTGTAACTAGTGGAGTACTGCAAGGATCAATGCTGTTGCCTCAATTATTTACAATCTCTATTAATATTTTGAAAGAAAACACAGACTATGTTACAACTAAAGTTACAAAGAGCATACAAAAGGGGTGACATGGTGGTTCAGTGGTTGGGTCGATTCAAGCCTCGGGTGACTGTCTGTGTGGAGTTTGTACATTCTCCCCGTGTCTGTGTGGGTTTCCTCTGGGTGCTCCGGTTTCCTCCCACAGTCCAAAGATGTGCAGGTCAGGTGAATTGGCCACGCTAAATTGTCCAGAATGTTAGGTGCATTAGTCAAAGGGGAATGGGTCTGGGTGGGTTGCTCTTTGGAGAGTCGGTGTGGACTGGTTGGGCCAAAGGGCTTGTTTCCACACTGTAGGGAATCAAATCTAATCATAGGACATAGGAACAGAAGTAGGGCTTCCAAGCCTTTAAGTCTACTCCATCATTCAATGAGACCATGACTAATCTGATAATCCTGAATACATTTTCATGTCTTTTCCTCATAACCCTTGATTCTCTTATTGATGAAATATTTGTCTATCCCATAAATAACTCCACAGATTCATGAGCTGTGAGAAGATATTTCTCCTCATCTTTGTTGTAAATGGGCAGTCACTTACTCTATGAATAGGCCCTCTTTTCCAAACATTCCTGCAAGGGCAAGCAACCTATAAGACCATAAGATGTATGAACAGAAGTAGGTCATTCCATCCATCAAGATTGCTCTTCTGTTCAATGAGATCATTGCTGATCTGATAATCCTCACCCATTTTCCTGCTTTCCCCCCATAGCCCCGATTCCCTCACTGTTTAAAAATCTATCTTCCTCAGCCTTGAATATATTTAATGACCCAGACTCAACCCAGACTCAATCTGTGGTAAAGAATTTCCCAGATTCATGACCCTTTGAAAGGGAGAAGTAGGCAAGAAAACTGAGAAGAATACAAAGAACCTGCAAGGGAACACACAAAGCTTAAGTGAGTGGGCAATAAATTAACAGATGGAAATTACGGGGGGAAATGGGAGGAAGAATAGATGAATGGAATATTATTTAAATGGAGAGAGATTACAGAATACTACCCTACACAGGAATCTGATTATTCTTCTGTATAAATCACAAGAAGTTAGCATGAAGGTACACCAAGTAATGAAGAAGGCAAAAGGGATTTTGGCCTTTATTATCAAAGTAGGATCAAAACAGCACGGTTTTGCTACAGTTATGTAAGGTATTGGTAAGAGTGTTGTGATGTGTGATTTATATCCCCTTCTAACATCATTTATTCCAATTTTGGATTGTTGGATCATGGATTAGTGGGAGATTGGTTCTCAGTGTGTCTGAAGTTGATATTTAAAAATCTCTGTAGCCATGTGCTTTTTAGCTTTTGAGGACCTACCTTAGAATTAATGGGTTTTGTGTACATTAGCAAACTTTATGACCAAACAAGACATACAAGCTTCAGTTTAGAAGGAGAGTTTTTCTTAAGATTAAGGAAGATACACATTGCTTAGAAAGAGATTTTTTTTTGTTTTACTTTGAGTTTTGGGGCAATTTTGTGCTGTCCCTGGATGACAGTGGCTGTCTTCTGTTTCTGGCTTAGAGTAAATATTTAGTGTTAGTCTGAGACCAAAAGTGTTGGGATAAAACCCTGAATAAGTTAGTTAAAACTGAGTCAGCCTATGCTTAAGTGCATGATAGCTTAAGGAAGAAGCGGCCTGCAGTTTCAGAGGAACGGAATGGAGGTTGGGTCATTGGGTATATTCCAGACTGAGTTGTTCAGATTTTGATCAGCAATTGTATCGGTGATTTTGAGGAGCAAGTATAAAATTGGCTTTAAGATTATAATTAGATCAGCCATGATCTTAGCAAATGGTGGAGCAGGATGGATGGGCTGAATGGCATTCTCCTACCCTTCGCTCTTCGGTTTGGAAGATAGCAGCTTACATGGGATGTCCGTGGTTACAAAATTATTTTCAAAGGGTTTCTTGAAAGAACAACTTTTGAGAATCTCTGCTTCAGAGAGGGAATTCTGCCAGCTTTACCCAATCTGGCGAATACGTGGCTCTACAACAATGTCATTGGTTCCTAATTGCCTCCAGAAATAGCTAGAAAGCCAATCATTTTGACCAAACCACTACATGCTATTGAATTAGAATAAAACTGACCCACTACTTGGCATCAATCCTGATATCAGATATGACAAAAGCATTGTTAACCCTGTAAAGACTTCCTCGCTAATATTAAAAGACATGTGCCAAAATAGGGAGAGCTGTCCCCAAAATTAGTCAATTAATATTTGTCATAGTCATAGCCACGGAATCAAAAGTTACAGCCAATGACCCAAACTCATCCATTACCTTCCCTGAGTATGACCTGTTCCGCAGTCAGCACAGACTCAGCAGAGGAGGAGACACAGGTTTAACCAACTTGGCGAAACCAGACAGGGAATGCAATTCCAATGGAATCAGAAGGAATTGTAGAATATGACTCCGAACCATCTGATTAACATGTGACAAATACAAGAACGACACTTTCTCAATTATTGGACAGCAGCAGTTCCACTCTTCTAATTCTAATGATCCAGTTGTCATTTTCTCTGCTTTTATTTTCTGAATTATTACTGTTTTATTGCGGGTTAATCAGAACTGAGAGAGGTTCTTGTGTTCATAGCACTGCAAAGATAAACCCTGAATGCTCATTTGCCAAGACGGAGGACAGAAAAAATTACTGGCTGGAACAGCTGCTCCTTTTTTGAGGTATTTTAGGTGCTGGAGGTGATTTCCTCGGATTCCAGGAGCAGCAATTACTGTTTTATATGGTGTTACATTGTTTCCGAGAGAGAGAGAGAGAAAACCTGCACAGTTACTGCCTTTGCTGTTTGAATTCATGTATTGCTGGTCATCGGAGTGCGTCTGGGAAAATTAACAAACAGTGAAATTCTCAACTGATCTTGGAGGAACTGCTGGGCGAAGTTCACTGCACAGAATCAGACAAGTAAATTGTTGTTTTTAAGTGTGGCCTGCAAAGAATCTGCAGTAGTGAGTAGAGTGGGTTCTTTCTTGATTATGTTTTTGGAGATATGTCTCTTGATTAAACATAAAATATAACCATAGCTATTAATTTAACCTGGTGCAGTGTTTGTAGAGGAAAAAGACGGTGTTATTTTCTGGGTCTGCAAATTGTGAAGGAGCAAAACTGGCTTTAGTAACGTGATATGTACTTCTTGTCAGAAGTGGGAGTTTGAAGAGAATTTAAGGGTTACTGCAGATTATATCTGCAATAAATGCTGCTGGTTGCGAATCTTATCAGATCGTATGGATTGGTTGGAGAGACAGTTAGAAGCAATGAGGAATTTGCAACAGCAACAGTACATGATGGATGGCAGTTATAGGAAGGAGGAAAGTCTCAGACACAGTCACATAGATGGATAAACTCCAGGAAAGGTAAGAGTGGTGGGCAGCTAGTGCAGGAGTCTTTTGTGGATATACCCATTTCAAACAGGTATGCTGTTTTGGAAAATGTAGGGATGATGGATTCTCAGGGGAACATAGCACGAACAGCCAAGTTTCTGGTATTGAGACTGGAGGTGTTATCTTCACGATGGACATCCAGTCCCTGTACACCTCCATCCCCCATCACGAAGGACTCAAAGCCCTCCGCTTCTTCCTTTCCCGCCGCACCAACCAGTACCCTTCCACTGACACCCTCCTTCGACTGACTGAACTGGTCCTCACCCTGAATAACTTCTCTTTCCAATCCTCCCACTTCCTTCAAACTAAAGGAGTTGTCATGGGCACCCGCATGGACCCCAGCTATGCCTGTCTCTTTGTAGGATATGTGGAACAATCCATCTTCCGCAACTACACTGGCATCACCCCCCACCTTTTCCTCCGCTACATCGATGACTATATCGGCGCTGCCTCGTGCTCCCACGAGGAGGTTGAACAGTTCATCGACTTTACCAACACCTTCCATCCCGACCTCAAATTCACCTGGACTGTCTCAGACTCCTCCCTCCCCTTCCTAGACCTTTCCATTTCTATCTCGGGCGACCGACTCAACACAGACATCTACTACAAACCGACTGACTCCCACAGCTACCTGGACTACACCTCCTCCCACCCTGCCCCCTGTAAAAACTTCATCCCATATTCCCAATTCCTTCGTCTCCGCCGCATCTGCTCCCAGGAGGACCAGTTCCAATACCGTACAGCCCAGATGGCCTCCTTCTTCAAGGACCGCAGATTCCCCCCAGACATGATCGACGATGCCCTCCACCGCATCTCCTCCACTTCCCGCTCCTCCGTCCTTGAGCCCCGCCTCTCCAACCGCCACCAAGACAGAACCCTACTGGTTCTCACCTACCACCCCACCAACCTCCGTATACAGCGTATCATCCGCTGTCATTTCCGCCAACTCCAAGCGGACCCCACCACCAGGGATATATTTCCCTCCCCTCCCCTATCAGCGTTCTGAAAAGACCACTCCCTCCGTGACTCCCTCGTCAGGTCCACACCCCCCACCAACCCAACCTCCACTCCCGGCACCTTCCCCTGCAACCACAGGAAATGCAAAACTTGCGCCCACACCTCCTCCCTTACTTCTCTCCAAGGCCCCAAGGGATCCTTCCATATCCGCCACAAATTCACCTGCAACTCCACACACATCATCTATTGCATCCGCTGCACCCGATGTGGCCTCCTCTATATTGGGGAGACGGGCCGCCTACTTGCAGAACGCGTCAGGGAACACCTCTGGGACACCCGGACCAACCAACCCAACCACCCCGTGGCTCAACACTTTAACTCTCCCTCCCACTCCACCGAAGACATGCAGGTCCTTGGACTCCTCCATCGCCAGAACATAACAACACGACGGTTGGAGGAAGAGCGCCTCATCTTCCGCCTGGGAACCCTCCAACCACAAGGGATGAACTCAGATTTCTTCAGTTTCCTCATTTCCCCTCCCCCCACCTTGTCTCAGTCGATTCCCTCAAACTCAGCACCGCTCTCCTAACCTGCAATCCTCTTCCTGACCTCTCCGCCCCCACCCCACTCCGGCCTATCACCCTCACCTTGACCTCCTTCCACCTATCACATCTCCATCGCCCCTCCCCCAAGTCCCTCCTCCCTACCTTTTATCTTAGCCTCCTGGCACCCTGTCCTCATTCCTGATGAAGGGCTCTGGCCCGAAACGTTGAATTTCCTGTACCTTGGATGCTGCCTGACCTGCTGTGCTTTAACCAGCAACACATTTTCAGCTCTGATCTCCAGCATCTGCAGACCTCACTTTTTACTTAAAGAAATTGAGGGTTTGGTTAAGAAAAAGAAGGAAGCAAATGTAAGGTATAGACAGGATAGATCGAGTGAATCCTTAGAAGGGTATATAGAAAGTAGGAGTATACTTAAGAGGGAAATCTGGAGGGCAAAACGGGGATATGAGATAGCTTTGGCAAATAGAATTAAGAAGAATCCAAAGAGTTTTTACAAATACATTAAGGACGAAAAGGTAACTAGGGAGAGAATAGGGCCCCTCAAAGATCAGCAAGGTGGCCTTTGTGTGGAGCCGCAGAAAATGGGGGAGATACTAAATGAGTATTTTGCATCAGTATTTCCTGTGGAAAAGAACATGGAAGACGTGGAGGGAATCCTGAGGGACAGGGGTTCATGTATTTGGAAAGGCAAGGACTGATTCGGGACAGTCAACATGGCTTTGTGCATGGGAAATCATGTCTCACAAACTTGATTGAGTTTTTTGAGGAAAAAACAAAGAGGATTGATGAGAGCAGAGCAGATATGATCTATATGGACTTCAGCAAGGCGTTTGACAAGGTTTCCCATGGGAGACTGATTAGCAAGATTAGATCTCATGGAATACAGGGAGAACTAACCATTTGGATACAGAACTGGCTCAAAGGTAGATGTCAGAGGGTAATGGTGGAGAGTTGTTTTTCAGACTGGAGGCCTGTGACCAGTGGAGTGCCACAAGGATCAGTGCTGTGTCCTCTACTTTTTGTCATTTACATAAATGATTTGGATGTGAGCATTAGAGGTACAGTTAGTAAGTTTACAGATGACACCAAAATTGGAGGTATAGTGGACAGTGAAGAGGGTTACTTCAGATTACAACAGGATCTTGACCAGATGGGCCAATGGGCTGAGAGGTGGCAGATGGAGTTTAATTCAGATAAATGTGAGATGCTGCATTTTGGGAAAGCAAATCTTAGCAGGACTTATACACTTAATGGTAAGGTCCTGGGGAGTGTAGGTTCATAGCTCCTTGAAAGTGGAGTCGCAGGTAGATAGGATAGTGAAGAAAGCGTTTGGTATGCTTTCTTTTATTGAGTACTGGGGTTGGGAGGTCATGTTGCAGCTGTACAGGACATTGGTTAGACCACTGTTGGAGTACTGCGTGCAATTCTGATCGCCTTCCTATTGGAAAGATGTTGTGAAACTTGAAAAGATTTAGAAAAGATTTACAAGGATGTTGCCAGGGTTGGAGGATTTGAGCTATAGAGAGAGGTTGAATAGGCTGGGGCTGTTTTCCCTGGAGTGTCGGAGGCTGAGGGGTGACTTTATGGAGGTTTCCAAAATTATGAGGGGCGTAGGGTACATAGGCAAAATCTTTTCCCTGGGGTGGGGGAGTCCAGAACTAGAGGGCACAGGTTTAGGGTGAGAGGGGAAAGATATAAAAGAGACCTAAGGGGCAACGTTTTCACACAGAGAGTGGTACATGTATGGAATGAGCTGCCAGAGGAAGTGATAAAGGCTGGTACAACTGCAACATTTAATAGGCATTTGGATGGGTATATGAATAGGAAGGGTTTGGAGGGATATGGGCCGGGTGCTAGCAGATGGGATTAGATTGGGTTGGGATATCTGGTCGGCATGGATGGGTTGGACTGAAGGTCTGTTTCCATGCTGTACATCTCTATGACTCTATGACTCTATGCTCATTACCATCTCCAGACTTACACAATTTCTATTGTGCCCTCTTGGGGAAAATCAGCATTGACCAAATTCTTGGTTAAGTTGTACAAAGCCGGATATGAAAACATTTCTAATTCACTGAGCTAAACATTCATTTAAACATCCTGGTGTGTTTTATCAGCTAGGCCTGATAGAAACAATTTTCATTAACATGGATGAAATACGAGAGACGATTTAAGGCTTTCCAGCCAGCTGCTCACCTTTCACACTTATAGGATGAGAAGGGTTGACTGTATTAAAAAGTTGATCAATTGTATGTCTAATATTTTGCCTTAATTTATTCACTGAAGTGAAAGTAAGAAAAGTGAATTCACTTGGATGCGACTTTGAAGTAGACAGCATCTTGGGGTGGCATGGTGGCTCAGTGGTTAGCCCTGCTGCCTCACAGCACTGGGGTCCCAGGTTCAATTCCCTCCTCATGTGACTGTCTGTGTGGAGGTTGCACATTCTCCCCATGTCTGCATGGGTTTCCTCTGGGTGCTCTGGCTTCCTCCCACAGACCTAGGTGCAGGTCAGGTGAATTGGCCATGCTAAATTGCCCATAGTGTTAGGTGAATTAGTCAGAGGGAAATGGGCCTGGGTGGGCTACTCTTCAGAGGGTCCATTTGGGCCTGTTTCCACACTGTAGGAATCTAATCTAATCTAATCTAATTTTGATGAGACTGAGTATCATACCCTGGTTGCAGGTCAGAAACAAATCCTGCTTATAATAGTAGTTAAATCTCAGTCAATTTCACATATTACCCTGTATCCTGGACCCAGAGAAGTGGAAGATACGCTCCTGCTCTTGATGAAAGTACAAGTGATCAAGGACTACATCCACCAGTTAATCCAAGGGATATGCTTTACAAAGTGGAAGGCTGTCTTCAAGGTAAGAAGGTTTAAATAGGAATTAGAAAACACAATTGTCTTCTACTGTTTATACTAAGCACTTCCAATTGCAAAGTAACAACTATGTCTTGTATTGATATGCTGACTTTAACATGTTAGAAGTTTCCAAAACCATTCACTGTTGTGCTATTGAAGCCGTTTTGACATTTGACCGCTTAAGATAAAATGCCCAAGTGTTCAGTGTAACGAGCATCCTGTCAGAAGAAAGAGAAATAGATGTGTGGGGAGTAAATGCCAGAGCTCAGAGTTTTGTCAATTGATGGTACAGCTGCTCAGGTGGAATGATTAACATTAGAGTTGGAGGGGATGAGATCATCATTTAATTTGAAAATGAAGATGAGAATTATAAGTTTGAGACATTTGTTGAACTGGGTGCTAATTAAGGTCACCGAGCACAGGTTTTGGAATTTGATGCAATAAGAGAAACATAGTTTAGAGCAACTTTTAGTTAATGGTTAGTTGACAGTGGGAGGTTGACTAAATACAGGGTTAGGTTCAGTCAAGGAGGTGGAAATAAGGGCTCATATTATAGATTTGTAGCCAGAGTCTCATCCCATGATCAAATATGACTCCAAACTTTCAGCAAGCCAATATTGGTAATAGTCACTGGTCAGAGAGAGGAGTAGATATAGAGATTGTGAGATGGATAACAAAAATACTTTAATCTTCCCAATATTTATTTGGAAGAAATGTATTTTTATTTAGTACTCTCTGATATATAAATCATCTTGACAATTTAGAGATAGTGAGTGTGTTGAGATCAATAGGTGGATGTTGTTCGTGGACATATGGAAATTGATGTTGTGTTTAGAATGAAGTCACTGAGATGCTGCATTAAGATGAAAAGCATGAGATCAAGGATAGATCCTTGGGATAGAATGGTGTGGAATTAGGAACAGAAGCCATTGCAAGTGAAACTCTGGCTAAGACTAGATTGATAAGAATTGAACCAGCCAAGTGCGTCCACCAGCTGGATGACAATTGAAAGTGAAAGAATCAAACATTGAGTCTTAGGAAAAGTGGAATGAATTTGCAAGGTTACAACATAATCCAAGTTTTTGGATGAGAAATATTGTTAGCAATGGCCAATAGTTGCATAGTGGAAGGGGTTAAGGTCATTGTTTTTGATGGGAGGTGTGACAATAAAAGAATTTTATGCAAAAGGCCAAAATGTGAAAAGAATAAATTGTTAACAATGTCAGCTGATAGGGGAACTATGGTATTTCTCAGTTGACCATTCCTGGTATCTTGCCATATTTGCCACTTCTATCAGTGTGTAGTGTCAGGGTTATTTGAGGTTGCTTCCAATAATTCTTATCTACCTTGCTTTAATTTGGACTTATGATTGTCGTAGAGGATACACACCACTGTAGAGCATCTACAGAAGAGGTACCATCTTAGACAACAAGAAAGTTTATTAATGATTACAGTACGTACACTTACATTTGGTCAGGCACAATGACCAAAACCTCAGGGAGCTCATATAGGTCCATCTCCTCCCTCCAAAAGCTAGAATAAGACTCCATAACCCCACCCACAAACTAGGTGTGACATCAGTAAAATGGGTGGAGCCAATGTAATGTGAATGGTAACTCTTTCTGAACCATTAACCAATTCAACAGGAACGAGGAAGCAAAGTTAGGTGGTGAACAGTTTTGTGGAAATAAAGTCAAGAGAGCAGCAAAGTCAGGTCAACAGAGGCTTCATGAACAAGAAGAAATCAAAAAGAGCACAAGGGAGAGATAGGAGAGAAACCTAAGAATGGCACAAGTTCAAGGCTAAGGCAGCTGGTATCTTAGAGGAAGCTTGGTTCTGTGCATTAAGAGAAAGGAGAAAGAGAGGAAGGTAAAGAAGCAACTGATCAGACTCTCCCAATCTTTGTGACAAAGAAGTTCAAAGTTCCCCACATTAGGATTCACATGACAACGCTGCTTCAAGATGTCAGTCTGATGTTGTTTGGTTAATACACATTTATAAAAGGTTATGCTAATTTGCTAGTAACGTAAATGAACTTCCACTTGTAGGGAGCAAGCCCATTGCTGATGAAATAGTTTGACCACTCTGCATATGTGTGCTGTGGAGAAAGTGAGGGCTGTAGCTGCTGGAGATTAGAGTCAAAAAGTATGGCACTGGAAAAATATTGCAGATCAGGCAGTATCTGAGGAGCGGGAGAGTCAACGTTATGGGCACAATGATGAAAGGCTTACGCCCGAAACGTTGACTCTCCTGCTCCTCGGATGCTGCTTGACCTGCTGTGCTTTTCCAGCGCCACGCTTTTTGCCAATGTGTGCTGTGGACAAGTGATTTCCTGGCTTTAAATGATAGCTATAAAGTGGATCAGGCAAGCAATTTATTTTCTGCAACAAATGTCTGCTGAAGGTTCTGGCAGGAATCTGTGAGACATTAGGAATGGTTGTGTATACACATCCAGTGTTCCACCTGGAGAGGAGAAGCAAGACTATATTATAAGATGTTTTAAAGCAAGTGTTAACATGTGTATTTTAAGCAGATCTACACTTCTGCTAAGGTAGAAGACAAAAAAAATAAGGTGAATATGTTAGGGGGTCATCAACGAAAATCAACCACAATAAATTCTAGACTGTGGTTTCAGAATGAGTCATGGACCACATATGAAAGTGGAAACTGCTAAATTCATTACAATTACTGTCATAGAGCTTTATGACCTTTCTCAGAAATTAGCTTCCCACGTTGCAACGGCCTTATGACATTTGCTATTTTCTGCCTTTGGAATAAGGATCTGTGCATAGCCACAATTGAGTGAATGGTCTTGCATGATGCAAATTTCTATGCCTTTACTCCAAGGTATTGCAAGAAGTAGGTGTGGAAATCATTGATGCATTAGCCCAAACTTTTCCAGAAGATTCTTGTTTTCTGTTTGGATTTGGGAGTTGCTAGCATCATTCCGTTATTTTAAAAATGTAATCACGATTAATAAGAAATCAGAAGCCCATTAGTGTAAAGGATGTCATGGGCAAGTCACAAAAATTTGCTGACAAGGACAAAATGACCGAGTACTTGATCAACAGTAAGCTGAACTGTCGGGGGTAGTACAGGGATTTATTTTTAAGGGCAAACCATGTCTAATTAATTGAGTTTATTTTTAAGAAGAAGGGATCAGTTCTGGGACCTCTTTTGTTTGCCATTTCTATAAAAGATTTAGATGAGAATAGAGAAGGCATGGTTAGTAAGTTTGTGGATGACACCAAAATTGGCAGCATAGTAGACAGTGAAGGCTTTCTATAAGTATAAAGGGATCTTGATCAAATGGATCAATGAGCTGAAAAATGGCCAATTCGGATAAATGCGAGGTATTGCATTTTGGTAAAATTAACAAGGGTAGGAGATGTACAATTAATTGTAGGGCCTTGGCTAGAACAGAGAGACTTCAGGGTTCAAGTACGTAATTCTTTAAACTTTTCATCACATATGGATAGGCTGGTTGAAAAGGCTTGCCTTCATTCCTCAGTCCTTTGGGTATAGGAGTTGGACAGTCAGGTTCATCCAGAGACGGTTCAGAAAAGATTCACCAGGATGTTGCTGAGAATAGAAGGTTTGAGTTATAAAGAAAGGCTGGATAGGCTGGGACTTTTTTTTAATTGTAGTTTTAGAGGTTGAGAGGTGATCTTTACAGAGGGTTATAAAATCATGAGAAGTACAGATAAGGTGTCTTTTTTCCTAGGATGGATGATTTCAAGACTAAGGGATATATTTTTGAGGTGAGAGATTTAAAAAAAGACAAAAGAGCAAATTTTTTACACAAAGGATAGTTTGCGTGTGGAATGAACTTCCTGCAGAAGTGGTGGATGCGGGCGCAGTTACAACATTTAAAAGACATTTCGATAAGTGCCTGAACAGGAAAGGTTTGGTTGGTTAGGAGCAAGCAGTTGGGATTAGTTTAGTTTGGGATTATGTTCAGCGTAGACTGGTTGGACTAAATGGTCTGTTGCTGTGATATATAAATCTATCTATAAGTAGTTAGTGTGCTATTTAAGGCAGTCTCTACAAAAGTTATTCATGTTGACTTTCAGAAGACATTCGACACATTTCCACATAAATGACTGCTAGCAAGGATGAGAACGTTTGAATTTGGATTGGATAGAAACTTTTTATAAAAGAAAAGGGAAATACATATGTATTCGATTTAAAAGGCTGTGACTAGTAATGTCCATCATAGATCTGTGCTGGAGCTACCATTTTTCTCTGTACAGTAGCACCTCGACATACGAACGACCCCGTTCACGAACAAATCGGTTTAAGAACAGGATTGTACGTAAAATTTTGCTTCAACGTATGTACGAAATTCAAGGTACAACCAAAGGTATGAACACAAATAGCCCGTGGTTTCATTGTCATTGTTCTGCTTTGCTACGCGTGCTTTGAATGCAAAAGCTCTCTGGCCCCGCGTGATCTCATTCAGTTCGTCTTTGGCGCGCGCGCGCGCTGTGAGCATCCAACATTCAAACATTCTTCCGCTTTTTTTTTGTTTTTTGCATTAAATTAGCCCTCATTAAGGCTCCCAAGAAAGTGAAAAGTGCTAGTGATAGTGGTGTTAAGAAGCCTAAACGTATTACAGTGGAATCGAAGAAGGAAATAACACGAGAATAGTGCTCGCGTATCTGATCTCGCTTTGCAGTGCGACATGGCGAAATCGACGATCTGTACTATCCTAAAGAACAAAGGGGCACTAAAGGCAGCTGACGTGGCTAAAGGAGTGACTAATTGTTAGACGAGGTTGAAAAATTATTATCAGTTTGGATAAATCAAAAAGAGCTTGCTGGAGATAGTGTTAACAAGACTATAATCTGCGAGAAGGTTCAACACATACACTGTGATTTGTTGGCAACACCGCTGAGTACAAGTACTGCTAGCATTGAAGAATTTAAAGCCTGCAGAGGCTGGTTTGATAACTTTCGTTGACTAA